>NC_134355.1:114422864-114595364 GCF_048569485.1 Anomaloglossus baeobatrachus | reverse complement strand
TTCAACACAAAGCATAAAACTGATGGGCCTGTGATGCACGGGAGGGTGTATAGGCAGAGGGGAGGGGTTACACTTTTTAAAGTGTAATACTTTGTGTGGCCTCCGGAGGCAGTATCTATACACCCAATTGTCTGGGTCTCCCAATGGAGCGACAAAGAAAATATGTTTCACAATTAGATGTGTTAAAAAGATGTTTCTTGGCTGAGATAATGTAATATATGTCCCTGTTTTGTACTGTGTAATGGCCGTGTCTGACCGTACAGGGACATGGTCTGATCATACCACAGCTCCTGGGCTGGGGAGGATACAACAGAATATAAAGACAATACAGCCCGAGATCACAGCTGATGATTTCTGTGAGTTTAAACATGTTTAACAATGTGCAGGGAAATGCTTTACCTATCAAAAAGCAGAAGCTGTGATCCCGGGCTGTAATGTTTTATACAATTTTGTATCCTCCCAGTCCAGGAGATGAGGCATGATCAGACCATGTCCCTGTACGGTCAGACACAGACATTACACAGTACAGAGCAGGCACACATACATAAGATTATCTCAGCACAGGAACATTTTTTTAAGATATCCAATTGTGGAACTTATTATTATTCCAAGATCTATTGATTGAAATTAATAAATTTGTGGGAACACCCTTGTAAGCACACAATCCTGTGATTTGTTGTCGGCTAGATCTGTAAAAGTGTAAAATAGTTTTAATTATTCGATAAATGCAATAAAAAAACAAAAATAAAAATCTAATGCCAGAATCATCTTTTTTAGGTTGTCACACCAAGAAGAACAAATTGTAACCCACACTTTTTATGTAGCCCAAAGATGTAGCAAGCCCTCATACACTTACAGCTCGAATGAGGGGGGAAGAAGGGGAGGCGTTAAATGGTGACAAAAAATAAGATTTTATTTTTCTATTTTCATACAAAACACCTTTTTAAAGACACTAAAGTAATAAAAAAAAACCAACAAAAAAACTATACAAGACTGGTTGAGCTGTAATTGTACCAAAACAATTAGAAAGACCTTGCTTTGAGGACATTTAATTTTCTTATAGCAAAATGCAAATAAATCTTAAAATGAAACTACTTACCTTAAACAGCCAGGAGGCAAACATCCTAAGTGGTGGGATTAAAATGGGGGGTGCTGGGGAAGACTGATTGTCCAGACTGATAGATAGATTGTCTCTGATCTGGAATAAAAGAGAACAAAATAGATTGTATTATTATTATTAATATATATATATATTATATATATAAAATCTATATATATAATTGCCTTATTCTGTCTGTCTGTCTGTCTGTCATGCTTCAAAATTGTGTCCTTCCGGTGACATTGTGTCCTTACGGTGACACAAAGCTGATTGGCCGCTGGGCTCGCCATGGCCCCCGCCCCCCCACACGGATTGGCCTCTCGCCCCGGCTCTCTGCATGCCCGCCCCACTCACGCAATACACGCTCGCTCTGGCCCAACTGACACGTAGCTCCGACTCCCAGGTGAGTACACACACACACACACACACACACACACACACACACACACATCACACTCAGTCTCACACACACCTCACGCATCACATCCACACACTCACAACATCCTGGGATATCGTTTGCTTCTACACCGCTCCGTCAGGATCCCAGCAGCGCCAGACATAACCTTGCGATGCTGGGATCTTGACGGAGCCCGTGAACGCTGGTAACCATTATACACATCGGGTAACTAAGGTCCCTTAGTTACCCGAGGTGTATCATAGTTACCAGTGTACACCGGCTCACACTCACTCTCACACACACATCACACATACATCACATCGCATCCACATACTCACAGCATCCGGCGATATCGCTTGCTTCTCGGCTCGATACTGTGCTGTGAGCATCCAGGACCTGCCGGAGGATCACATGGCCAGAAGCATGTGATATCTCCGGATATTGTGAGTATGAGCGCGTATGTGCAATATCGTCAGTGTGTGTGTGTGTGTGTGTGTGTGAGTGTATGCGATCGGGTGTGTGTGAGTGTATGCGATCGGGTGTGAGTGTATGCGATCGGGTGTGTGTGTGTGTGTGGGTGTGGGTGTGAGTTTATGCGATCGGATCTGTGAGTATCGGCAGAGGAGCACGGCGTGCTGGAGGAGGCTGGGAGGAGAGAGGCTGACCTGGGGAAGGCTGGGATGGGGAGGCTGATGCTGGGGACAGAGAGGCTGATGCTGGGGACAGAGAGGCTGATGCTGGGGACAGAGAGGCTGATGCTGGAGACAGAGAGGCTGATGCTGGAGACAGAGAGGCTGATGCTGGAGACAGAGAGGCTGATGCTGGAGACAGAGAGGCTGATGCTGGAGACAGAGAGGCTGATGCTGGAGACAGAGAGGCTGATGCTGGAGACAGAGAGGCTGATGCTGGAGACAGAGAGGCTGATGCTGGAGACAGAGAGGCTGATGCTGGAGACAGAGAGGCTGATGCTGGAGACAGAGAGGCTGATGCTGGAGACAGAGAGGCTGATGCTGGAGACAGAGAGGCTGATGCTGGAGACAGAGAGGCTGATGCTGGAGACAGAGAGGCTGATGCTGGAGACAGAGAGGCTGATGCTGGGGACAGAGAGGCTGATGCTGGGGACAGAGAGGCTGATGCTGGGGACAGAGAGGCTGATGCTGGGGACAGAGAGGCTGATGCTGGGGACAGAGAGGCTGATGCTGGGGACAGAGAGGCTGATGCTGGAGACAGAGAGGCTGATGCTGGAGACAGAGAGGCTGATGCTGGGGACAGAGAGGCTGATGCTGGGGACAGAGAGGCTGATGCTGGGGACAGAGAGGCTGATGCTGGGGACAGAGAGGCTGATGCTGGGGACAGAGAGGCTGATGCTGGGGACAGAGAGGCTGATGCTGGGGACAGAGAGGCTGATGCTGGGGACAGAGAGGCTGATGCTGGGGACAGAGAGGCTGATGCTGGGGACAGAGAGGCTGATGCTGGGGACAGAGAGGCTGATGCTGGGGACAGAGAGGCTGATGCTGGGGACAGAGAGGCTGATGCTGGCGCAGCATGGCGGATGGAGCACGTTTGGGAGTGCGCAGCATGGCGGATGGAGCATGTTTGGGATTGCGCAGCATGGCGGATGGAGCACGTTTGGGATTGCGCAGCATGGCGGATGGAGCACGTTTGGGAGTGCGCAGCATGGCGGATGGAGCACGTTTGGGAGTGCGCAGCATGGCGGATGGAGCACGTTTGGGAGTGCGCAGCATGGCGGATGGAGCACGTTTGGGAGTGCGCAGTATGGCGGATGGAGCACGTTTGGGAGTGCGCAGCATGGCGGATGGAGCACGTTTGGGAGTGCGCAGCATGGCGGATGGAGCACGTTTGGGAGTGCGCAGCATGGCGGATGGAGCACGTTTGGAGTGCGCAGCATGGGGTATGCAGCACGATGGGGAGTGCGAGTATGGCGGATGGAGCACGTTTGGGAGTGCGCAGCATGGCAGATGGACCACGTTTGGGAGTGCGCAGCATGGCGGATGGAGCACGTTTGGGAGTGCGCAGCATGGGAGATGGAGCACGATGGGGAGTGCGCAGCATGGCGGATGGAGCACGTTTGGGAGTGCGCAGCATGGGGGATGGAGCACGATGGGGAGTGCGCAGCATGGCGAATGGAGCACGTTTTGGGAGTGCGCAGCATGGCGAATGGAGCACGTTTGGGAGTGCGCAGGATGGCGAATGGAGCACGTTTGGGAGTGCGCAGGATGGGAGATGGAGCACGATGGGGGGTACGCAGCATAGGGGATGGAGCACGTTTGGGAGTGCGCAGCATGGCGGATGGAGCACGTTTGGGAGTGCGCAGCATGGGGATGGAGCACGATGGGGAGTGCGGATTATGGCGGATGGAGCACGTTTGGGAGTGCGCAGCATGGCGGATGGAGCACGTTTGGGAGTGCGCAGCATGGCGGATAGAGCACGTTTGGGAGTGCGCAGCATGGCGGATGGAGCACGTTTGGGAGTGCGCAGCATGGGAGATGGAGCACGATGGGGAGTGCGCAGCATGGGGGATGGAGCACGTTTGGGAGTGCGCAGCATGGCGGATGGAGCACGTTTGGGAGTGCGCAGCATGGCGGATGGAGCACGTTTGGGAGTGTGCAGGATGGGAGATGGAGCACGATGGGGGGTGCGCAGCATGGGGGATGGAGCACGATAGGGAGTGCGCTGCATGGGGGATGGAGCACGATGGGAAGTGCACACCTCTCCCAACACACACACACACACACACGCGCGCACTGCACAACACACCACACACACACACTTGGAACCACAAACAACTGCCCTACACAGACACCCACACACACAGACAACGCTGCACACACAAATATACGCACATACCGCACAACACACACATTGCACAAAACATACCTCCCCCCAAAACACACACCACACACACAACGCTACAGACACACAGCGCTCCACAAACAACGCAACACACAAACAACACCCCTCTCACCCCCCATCACACCCAGACAACATCCAGAACATGTACAGCGCCCTACACAAACACTTGGTAACTACACACAACAACATCTATATCTACATCTACATCTACATCTACATCTACATCTACATCTACATCTACATATATATATATATATATATTATATATATAACAAAAATCATACATGAACTACACAATACGTAAATTCTAGAATACCCGATGCGTAGAATCGGGCCACCTTCTAGTATAATATATATATATATATATATATATATATATATATATATATATATATTATACTAGCAGCCTGCTGTGACCACGTGTGCCCGCTCATTACATATGCACGGCCATCCTCCCGCCCATTTCTCAGCGCAGAAGACGGCGCTGACAGGTGGGCGGGAGGACGAGCGGGGACGCGCGCATAGTAAAGAGCCGGTCCGCATCTTCACCCCTGCAAAATACAGCCTGGAGTGGTCGTCGTCGTCATCATCATCATCAGCGCGGGGTGCAGTGAATCAGTACACTCACCCGTCCCCGTGTGTGGAGCCGTTCCCCCGCAGCACGTGATGTCTTCCTGTCTGTGCGGCCAGCTGATCGGCACAGACAGGAAGACATCGCGTGCTGCAGGGTAACGGACGGACACACACGGACACACACACACACACACACGGACACACACACACACGGACACACACACTGACACACACACACACACACACACACGGACACACACACACACACGGACACACACACACACACGTCAGTGGTGCAGAGAGGAAGATGATCGGCTGCAGGGAGTGAGGAAAGTTGAGTATAAACGCTTGTTTTTTTTTCTCTGTGCTATAGGATACAGGCCATATACCAGGATGGTATATGAGCACGATGGGGGCATATAGCAGGATGGGAGTATATGAGCAGGAGGGATGGGGGGTATATGAACAGGATGGAAGTATATGAACAGGATGGGGTATATGAGCAGGATGGATGGGGGGTATATGAACAGGATGGAGTATATGAGCAGGACGGATGGGGGCTATATGAACAGGATGGGGGGTATATGAGCAGGACGGATGGGGGGTATATGAACAGGATGGGGGGTATATGAACAGGATGGGGGGTATATGAACAGGATGGGGGTATATGAACAGGATGGAAGTATATGAGCAGGATGGATGGGGGGTATATGAACAGGATGGGGGTATATGAACAGGATGGAAGTATATGAGCAGGATGGATGGGGGTATATGAACAGGATGAGGTATATGAATAGGATGGGGGAATATGAGCAGGATGCTGGTATATAAGCAGGATGGGGGTATATGAGCAGGATGGGGGTTTATAGCAGGATCATATACAAGGCAGGAGGATCATTACCAGGATGGGGTACCTTAGTAGAGAATTTGGGGTGTGTCATGACCACATTTTTTTGCTTAAAGTTTTATTTTCCTACTTTCCTCCTCTAAAACCAGGGTGCGTCTTATAGTCCGAAAAATACGGTGTGTGTATGTATATATATATATATATATATATATATATATATATATATATATATATATATATACACATATACACATATACACACACACACACACACACATATATACATATATACATACCCACATATACACACACACACGCAATTTCTTTTTCTTCTTCTGTATGTAAAGTTTTCATCCCTCATTCGCCAGAGTGTAATATGGTGCTGCCACCTACTGTTCACATTTCATAGTGCAGTTGACAAGTAATAGAGAAAGAACCTCTAACCAAATTTTTCATTTTGTACTGGAGACAAGTTGTTCTAGTAATAGTGGCTGCAGAGAGGAATAATCTATAACTTTTTAACTTTGCCTCTCCATTGTGGAGATATTAGCAATCACAGTATTTGTAACGTCATGAGCTAATTTTTGTGAAGTCCTAGTGGGTATTATTAGGTAGAAGCTTATACTGGCAGAGGAAGGTCTTCACTTAAAAAGTAATCTTAAATTTAGAAGAAGCCATCTCAGCCATCCATCCATGGTATAGCTTCTCAATCGCTGGAGTCCAACTGCTGGGAGCCCCACTGATCCCGAGAAGCGGGACTGGTGTGAATGGAGCTGTGGTAGAGCATTCGCACTGCTACTCTATTCATTTGTAAGTGCCTAAGAACAGCAAAGAGCCAAACATCTCCAATGATCCCATGAAGAATTAATTAATTTAGAGCCCCAAATCTTGGGGGTCCCGGCAGTTTGATCCCCAGTGACTGGAAACATTTTCCCTATCCTATAGATAGTTGATAACTTAGAAAGATTAGAATACACCTGAAACACAAGGTGTGATGTTTTTTAATCCAGTAGGTAACTGACAAATAGTATACTGGTCTTAAGCTTTATAAGTATAAAGGGTCCTTTCAAAAGACCACAGGACTTTCCATTAGGGCTCGTTGTAAAGGTAAGAACATTTATTTTAGAGAACTGGAAAACTTTTTGGGGAAATTCTGTCTATATTAACTTATAATTTCTTGATTAATGTACAAATTTCAGTACTACTTTATTAAATAATATAAAAGAGCCAATCTATTAAAGCTTTTATGGCAGAAAACTGGTGTAAAAGCTTTGAAAAGCCCCAAAAACATTGCGCAACAGAGTTGTGCACAAAGGTTTGACTTTTTCCATTTTCCCGCCAGTTGACTGCAGCTCAACTGGAATAATTACGGATGGGCCGGAGGGGTGGTCATACCGGTCAGGCCAAGTAATTTAAAAAGCCAGTGCTTCTAACGCCAGAAATACTACTATAGTCCCTGACCAGAGAACCATTTCTGGGGACACGCATCTCACAGAGTACATGTGACGAATTTATTAAGTAATGGGAGCCTCTCAATAAATTTGGCACATCGTACTCCAGAGATCTCTTTACTGGTGACGCCAGTCTTAATGAATCGGCCCACAGAGTCAGAGACGAGAGTATTGAGAGGCTCTTAATTCTGAGAACATACCAAACACCTATCTGACCCACCGCAGTCATTTTTAGTACATGTGAAAGACATTAACATATTTCCCAAAAGTTGTGTCATCACATTAAGATTTTGTTACTTAATTGTTGTGACTTTCTTCCTTAATTAATATTAGAGTGTTAATTAAGGACAGCAATTCAATCCCATGGCTTCTCTGATGCAGATTTCCCATTACTTATTGCCCGAGTGCACCGGAGTCTTACCTTCGCCAGCTTGTACCACAACTCGTAGAGGTAGCCAAACACCTTGGCATGGATTTTGGTGGACTGGATATTGTTCACATCTCCGAGTATTCCCAGGATTCTTCTCCACAAAACAGCTGCGGAGTCCGGATGCCAGCCGGAAAGGTTTCCACCAGCGATTATACTGCAGTCTCCAGCAAGACACTCACTGCTGTCTGGAAGGGAAGCAGAGTCGTAATGATAAGTGTCAGGTCTATAGCACTCCCCTAAAATACCGACTATGTACTAGTCCATAAAAACGTTACACCTGCCCGGCTAGACTTCAAGAAACATATAAATACTGAAGACAAAAGTACAAGTTTATTATTACCACTGTGCAAACATCTGCTCTCAGCAAATGCCGGTTAAGAAGGCCAGGCGGGATGATGACATTCACAGCACTAGTGTGCGGCAAGCAATGTTATATAGCATTTGCTGCAATCTTTCCATTTGCCTCTGAATAGTGCTTGTGAGGCCAGGTCCACCATTGTTTTGGAGTCTCCATTGATACGACGGACAACCTATCGAAAACCAAATGGGCTCCCTTATAGTCAATGGAGTCCATCTGGTGTCCATTGCGGGTCAGATCAATTTTCCTGCTCCATAATAGTGCCTGCAAATTCCAGCGTGACCGTAGCCTAAAAGGTTTCCTTTCTCCGTGTCACAGCCACCACCCCACACTCATGGAGGTCAGTAATAGCTGTATAACGCTACAAGTAGTGAGTGCATTAGAGTGGCCGTAGGCGAACAGTATCATCCTTCAAAGGGGCAGAGCCATCTCCGTAAGGATATTCAACCAACTAATTATCAGGGAAGCAGTGTGAAAGACACAACATTTTTAAGATCTATGAAGGTACAAGTGGTTTAGCCTCCAAAGATCATTAAAGCAGTTTCCACACAAAGTGAAAGAAGTTGTCCACTACTAGAACAGCCCCTTCTCATTCCTCATGTGCACCCCCATAAAAATAACAAAGCCTATACTCACCTCCAGTGCCGGCACGGTTCCAGCCATGTCAGAACTCGCGTTCCCGGGGCCCATGTAACATTGTGATGACATGCGAGCGCCGCAACCAAACAGTACCGGCTTCCTTCTCCCGCCTTCAGATGGTTAAGTAATTAACAGGAAGTGAGCGCTGCTGCCACTCACTTCTTAATTACTGAAAGGGAACCAACCACCAGGTTTTTCACATATAAAGTAAAGGCAGGGCTTTACTGGCGCTACAATTGTGAATCAAATCATACCTTCAGTTTAGAGATAGGATGTTTGATCGCAGAAAGAAAGCTTTATCAAAGGTCCAGAAATCAGTGCATTGGTTGAGTAACATGTGCATCGGGGCAGGACTTTGTGGGTCGGGTCTTCTGTAATGCTTTCTCCCCTTTAAAATGTTTCCCCTCTGCCACCGTGATTAATACTATGATCGGATTGTGCACAGTATTATTTTCCAGTTTTTCTCAAACTCTTCAACAAAATGATGCTGAAATCAGTGCATATGCGTACCGCAATCTCCAGCTATACCCTGCTATGTACTGTGTAATGGTAGTGTCTGACCATACAGGGACATGATCTGATCATACCACATCTCCTGGGCCGGGGAGGACGAAACAGTATAAAATACATTACAGTACGGGATCATAGCTGATTGTTTTTGTGAGGTAAAACATTTCCCAGACCGTTTTAGAACAAAATGTTTTACCTCAAAGAAAGAATTATTTGCGATCCCATTCTGTAATGTCTGGGTTTTTTTGGGGTTTTTTTTTTTTTTTTTTACTTCCTCCCCAGCTCAGTAGATGTGGTATGATCAGACCATGTCCCTGTACAGACAGACACGGCCATTACACAGTACAGAATAGGGACACATATATAAGATTATCTCAGCACAGGAACATTTTTTTCTTTTTTTTAACAGACCAAATTATGTAATATCTGAGCACAAGGCTCCATTTACCATTCTGAATCAGTTCCCCCTGGCTGACTGTTTCAGAGAAAAAAAAAACCTCACTAAATGATGTGCTCACTCTGGAAAAATGAACGAAAAACCTGCATTGCTGTAATCAAAATAATTTGCCAATGACATAACCTTCAAAAAGGATTTATAATTTAGGCCCTGTGCCCACACTCTGTTTTTACCCGCGGTTTTGCTGCAGAAATTTCTTGAGAAATGTTTGTAACCTTTCTGCAGACATTTCCCAGCAAAACCTATGGGGATAAAAATAGCTGTGCGCACACTGCGTTTTTTTTTCTCAAGAACATTCTTTCTGCAGAATTTCTTGAGAAAATTTCATGAGAAAATGTGCATGTCACTTCTTTTCCGCAGGTACCTGCGGTATTGCACTCCATTCACTGCAATATAAATCACGAATTACCGCGGGTATACCGCAGGTAACAAATGATGTGCGATATACCCTCGGTATAGCCTTGGTTTACCTACAGTAATGTTCATCACTGCCTGTGTTTTGCAGGGAAGTGATGTCATTATGACAGGAAGAGGAAGCGGAGCAGAGCATAAAACACACACACATCACACTCCCTGGACGCCGCACGGAAGCACTTCCGTGTGACCTCCGTCGGGTGCCCGTGCAGTCTGTGTCCCGCACCAGCCCCGCGGCTGCCTGCACTGCAGTGTCAGTGTCCGCCCGCACTGTCAGCAGCTTCTCACACTGCAGTGCTGGCAGCCGCGGGGATGACGAGCGCTGCTGTCAGGAGGTTAGATGAGGTCATTACCTGCTGTGACGATCTCCTGCTCTCCTGACGTCAGTGCTGTCACTGCCTTCCATTTCCCGCCCCGTTCTCACATCACGTCTCGCAGGCGGCCCGAGACTGTTACAAGCGGTGACGTCATGGGCTCTCGCAATACTGCGGAGAACGCGGCGGGCATAGAAGGCAGTGACAGCGCTGACGTCAGGAGTGCAGGAGATCATCACAGCAGGTAATGATCTCATCTATCCTCCTGACAGCAGCGCTCGGCATCCCCTGCAGTGACCTGGGCTGACCTATTGATGTTAGCTCAGGTCACTTCACTACTCTCCCAGCCAATGGGGAACATTCTGTTCTTCATTGACTGGGACAGTGACTATGGTATGGATCGTCGTGGGACCCCCTTATTGGATTACACCGGACCCGGATTTGATTGTTCTTTTCAATAAATTGGTGAAAGAGGGAATGTTTTGGGGAGTGTTTTTTCAAATAAAACTTTTTTTTGTTGTCTATTTTTTATTTCTTACTGACTGGGTTTGTGATGTCAGGTATCTGATAGATGCGTGACATCACTAACCCCAGGGCTTGATGCCAGGTGATATTACACATCTGGCATCAACCCCATATATTACCTCGTTTGCCACCGCACCAGGGCAACGGGATGAGTTGGGGCAAAGCGCCAGGATTGGCATATCTAATGGATACGCCACTTCTGGGGCGGCTGTAGCCTGCTATTTTTTGGCTGTGGAGTGTCCAATAACGGTGGACCTCCCTAGTCTGAGAATACCAGACCACAGCTGTCCGCTTTACCTTGGCTGGTGATCCAATTTGGGGGGAGACCCCACGTTTTTTGTTTTAAATTATTTAAAGTAAAATAACAGTGTGGGGTGCCCTCTGTTTTGGATTACCAGCCAAGGTAAAGCTGCCAGCTGTGGTTTGCAGGCTGCAGCCGTCTGCTTTACCCTAGCTGGCTACAAAAGATAGGAGGGACCTCACGTCGTTTTTTTTAATTATTTATTTATTTTTTGGCTAAATACAAGGCTAAGCACCCTTTAGTGCCACATGAAAGTCACTAAAGGGTGCCAGCTTAGAATATGCAGGGAGGTGGGACATTACATAGGTCTTTCTCATCTATTATCTATCTATTCATCTATCCATCTTTCCCTCGATCCATTATCTGTCTATCGATTATCTATATTATATATTGCAGTTACAGCATAAAAAAACCACAGAGACCAACCTGCGGAAAAAACGCGGCAAAAACGATGCATTTTCCCGCGGTTTTGGTGCGTTTTTTTAACCGCAAATGCGGTAATCGTCAACTCCCAGAAGTTTCTCAAGAAATTTTCTAGAGGAAAGTCACTTTTCTAGTGCGCACATAGCCTTAATCTTTAGTCACGCCTTAAGTTTTTCTCAGAAGTGATAAGTCTTCTGCGACTGGTTAATGGCCTTATACACACATTTTTGTTGAAGGTTGTTAAGTAAAGTAAGAAAACGGCTCAGGATCTGCCCAGTCTGTTATTTGGAACTGACAAGATGCAAGAACCCCGATATAGTTGTCGGCAAGTGGAGACCTTTTCGGTTTGGAGGAAATTCTGACTTCACTTTATATCTTCCATCATGTGTGGCTCTTTAACCCTTCCAGGAACTGGACATTTTCATTTTTTTGCGGTTTTGTTATATTTCTCTCTCCCAAGAGCCATAACTTTTCTTTTTCCATCTACATAGCTGTATGAGGATTTGGGTTTTTATGCAGGTCGAGTTGTTGTTGTTTTGAATTGAATTGTCAGAATTCACTTTTCCATATAATGTACTGGAAAATAGGGGGAAAAAAATATTCAAATTGGGTGCACTGGTGGAAAAAAAATCCCCAATTTCACCACTGTTTTGACCGGATGTAGGAGGGGCCGCGGGAGCAGGTACAGGTAATCCTAGAATGTATGGGCTCCTTCCAGGTTAGTGGGTGTGACCAGCTGGGTTAGTGAGCTTGGCGATATTTTCTCCCTTTCTCTACAATCATGCTCCCCCCCCACCCCACCAGGGCCCCCATGTGATAGGGGCCTGTTGAATGATGTCATACCTGGAAGGAGCCCATACACTCTAGCATCTACCGAAGACTGGTGAGTATAGCGCGCTTGCTTTACTTTTTTTTTTTTTTTTACTACCCGAGGGCCGGATCCAAGTCAATCCTGGCTCGGCCCAGCAGTCTGGTACTCTTGTACCCTTGCTGGTCTTGACATCTCAGAAAGAAGGGAATTTTGTTTACTTACCGTAAATTCCTTTTCTTCTAGCTCCAATTGGGAGACCCAGACAGTGGGTGTATAGCTACTGCCTCTGGAGGCCGCACAAAGAACTACACTTAAAAGTGTAAGGCCCCTCCCCTTCTGGCTATACACCCTCCCGTAGGAGTACGGATTCCTCAGTTTTAGTACCAAAGCAAGAAGGAGGAAAGCCAATAACAGTTTCAAAAACAAATTCAATCCGATAACAAGATCGGAGAACTTAAGAAACAACATGAACAACATGTGCACCCGAAAAACGAAACCCTAAGAACAAATAGGGCGGGTGCTGGGTCTCCCAATTGGAGCTAGAAGAAAAGGAATTTACGGTAAGTAAACAAAATTCCCTTCTTCTTTTTCGCTCCTAATTGGGAGACCCAGACAGTGGGACGTCCAAAAGCAGTCCCTGGGTGGGTAAAAAGATACCACATGAACGGGCTGTCAGACAGCCCTTTCCTACAGGTGGGCCACCGCCGCCTGAAGGACCTGTCTACCTAGGCTGGCATCTGCCGAAGCGTAGGTATGCACTTGATAGTGTTTGGTAAACGTGTGCAGACTCGACCAGGTAGCCGCCTGGCACACCTGCTGAGCCGTAGCCTGATGCCGCAATGCCCAGGACACACCCACGGCTCTGGTAGAATGGGCCTTCAGTCCAGATGGAATCGGAAGCCCAGCAGAACGGTATGTGTGAAGAATTGGTTCCTTGATCCACCGCGCCAGGGTGGATTTGGAAGCTTGCGATCCCTTATGCTGACCAGCGACTAGGACAAAGAGCGCATCAGAACGGCGTAGAGACGCCGTGCGAGAAATGTAAATCCTGAGTGCTCTCACCAGGTCCAACAGATGTAAACCTTTTTCAAATTGGTGAACTGGATGCGGACACAAAGATGGCAAAGTGATATCCTGATTGAGATGAAAGGAAGAAACCACCTTGGGAGAAAACTCTGGAATTGGACGCAGTACTACCTTGTCTTGGTGAAACACCAGGAAGGGAGATTTGCAAGATAACGCCGCTAGCTCGGACACTCTTCGAAGAGACGTGACCGCCACAAGAAAAACTACTTTTTGTGAAAGCCGAGAAAGGGAAACCTCTTTCAAAGGCTCGAAAGGCGGCTTCTGGAGAGCAATGAGAACCTTGTTTAGATCCCAGGGTTCCAATGGCCGTCTGTAAGGAGGAACGATATGACAAACTCCTTGGAGAAACGTGCGTACTTTAGAAAGCCGTGCCAAGCGCTTCTGAAAGAATACGGATAGCGCGGAGACTTGACCCTTAAGAGAGCTAAGCGACAAACCTTTTTCCAACCCAGACTGCAGGAAGGAAAGAAAAATTGGCAATGCAAATGGCCAGGGAGAAAACCCTTGAGCCAAGCACCAAGCTAAGAATATCTTCCACGTCCTGTGATAGATCTTAGCTGAGGATGGTTTTCTAGCCTGTCTCATTGTGGCAACAACTTCATGAGATAAACCTGAGGCCGCTAGGATCCAGGACTCAATGGCCACACAGTCAGGTTCAGGGCCGCAGAATTCAAATGGAAAAACGGCCCTTGAGACAGCAAATCTGGACGGTCTGGTAGTGCCCACGGTTGGCCTACCGTGAGATGCCACAGATCCGGGTACCACGACCTTCTTGGCCAGTCTGGAGCGACGAGAATGGCTCGATGGCAGTCGGACCTGATTTTCCGGAGAACTCTGGGTAACAATGCTAGAGGTGGGAACACATAGGGGAGTCGGAATTGCGACCAATCCTGAACCAAGGCGTCTGCCGCCAGCGCTCGGTGATCGTGAGACCGTGCCATGAAAACTGGGACCTTGTTGTTGTGCCGTGACGCCATCAGATCGACGTCCGGCGTCCCCCAGCGGCAACAGATCTGCTGAAACACGTCCGGGTGAAGGGACCATTCTCCTGCGTCCATGCCCTGGCGACTGAGAAAGTCTGCTTCCCAGTTTTCCACGCCTGGGATGTGAACTGCGGATATGGTGGACGCTTTGCTTTCCACCCACGTCAAAATCCGCCGGACTTCCTGAAAGGCTTGGCGACTGCGTGTTCCCCCTTGGTGGTTGATGTACGCCACCGCCGTGGAATTGTCCGACTGAATCCGAATCTGCTTGCCTTCCAGCCATTGTTGGAAGGCTCGCAGAGCAAGATAGATTGCTCTGATTTCCAGAACATTGATCTGCAGGGTGGACTCTTCCTGAGTCCACGTCCCCTGAGCCCTGTGGTGGAGAAACACCGCTCCCCACCCTGATAGGCTCGCATCCGTCGTGACCACTGCCCAGGACGGGGGAAGGAACGACTTTCCATGTGACAATGAGGTGGGGAGAAGCCACCAACGCAGAGAGTCCTTGGCAGTCTGAGAGAGGGAGACAGTCCTGTCGAGGGACGTCGATTTCCCATCCCATTGGCGTAGAATGTCCCATTGTAGAGGGCGCAGATGAAACTGCGCGAACGGGACCGCCTCCATTGCTGCTACCATCTTTCCTAGGAAATGCATGAGGCGCCTCAGTGAGTGCGACTGGCTCTGAAGGAGAGATTGCACTCCTGTCCGTAGCGAACACTGCTTGTCCAGTGGAAGCTTCACTATCGCTGAGAGAGTATGAAACTCCATGCCAAGATAAGTCAGAGATTGGGTCGGGGTTAGATGAGACTTTGGAAAGTTGATAATCCACCCGAAACTCTGGAGAGTGTCTAGTGCCACCTTCAGACTGTGTTGGCACGCCTCTTGAGAGGGTGCCTTTATAAGCAGGTCGTCTAGATACGGAATGACCGAGTGACCTTGCGAGTGCAGAACAGCTACTACTGCTGCCATGACCTTGGTGAAGACCCGGGGGGCTGTTGCCAGACCGAAAGGTAACGCTACGAACTGCAGGTGTTCGTCGTGTATGACGAAGCGTAGGAAACGCTGATGCTCTGGCGCAATCGGCACGTGGAGATACGCATCTTTGATATCTATTGATGCTAGAAAATCTCCTTGAGACATTGAGGCTATGACGGAGCGTAGGGATTCCATCCGGAACCTCCTGACTTTTACGTGTCTGTTGAGCAACTTTAGATCCAGGACGGGTCGATACGATCCGTCCTTTTTTGGGACCACAAACAGATTGGAGTAAAAACCGTGACCTTGTTCCTGAAGAGGGACGGAGGTCACCACTCCTTCCGCCTTTAGAGCGGCCACCGCCTGCAACAGAGCATCGGCTCGGTCTGGTGGTGGAGAAGTTCTGAAGAGTTGGCGGACGAGAACTGAACTCTATCCTGTACCCGTGAGACAGAATATCCCTCACCCAACGGTCTTTGACGCGTGACAGCCAAATGTCGCCAAAGTGGGAAAGCCTCCCACCGACCGAGGGTGTGGGAATCGGAGACTGCAAGTCAGGAGGACGCCGTCTTGGCAACGGTTCCTCCGGCTGTCCTTTTTGGGCGTGACTGAGACCTCCAAGAATCTGAGCGTCTCTGGTCTTTTTGAGTCTTTTTTGACGAGGCGAATTGGGACCTGCCCGGTCCTCGAAAGGACCGATAACCAGACTGACCCTTCCTCTGTTGGGGTTTGTTTTGTCTGTGTTGCGGTAAGGATGAGTCCTTACCCTTGGAGTGTTTGATGATTTCATCCAAACGCTCTCCAAACAATCGGTCACGAGAAAAAGGCAAATTGGTTAAGCACTTCTTGGAATGAGAATCTGCCTTCCAATGTCTCAACCACAGGGCCCTACGCAAAACAACGGAGTTGGCTGACGCCACTGCCGTGCGGCTTGTAGCGTCAAGAACAGCATTAATTGCGTACGACGCGAATGCCGCCATTTGCGAGGTCAATGGTGCTACCTGCGGGGCAAATGCACGTGTGAAATGGATTCTCTCGTGCTGCGAAGCTGACTCCTCTACAAGAGGAGCTGGTGGGGAAATATTTAACATCTTATTGATGGACGCTATAAGATCATTAACTATGGCGTCACCATCTGGTGTATCTAGATTGAGAGCGGTCCCAGGATCAGAATCCTGATCAGTTACGTCCGCCTCATCACCCATAGATTCATCTCGCTGGGATCCTGACCATTGAGATGAATGTGAAGGCCCCTCATAGCGAGCCCGCTTAGGTTGCCTGGGGCCATCGTCCGAGTCAGAGTCTTCACCCTGAGGTGTATGTGCCCGTCCCGGAGCTTGGAGGTAATTCAGCTGAGGGGGACCAGGGGGCAATGATTGCACAGTGTCCGTGGCCTGAAGTACAGGCCTAGCTCGCAATGTGTCAAGAATTTGTGACATAGTGAGAGACATTCTGTCAGCAAAAGCTGTAAACTCAGTTCCTGTCACCTGGACAGCATTCACAGGTGGTACACCCTGGGTCACGTCCAGCAGAGGTCCCGACTGTGCAAGTGCCGCAGGGGCCGAGCACTGCACACAATGGGGGTCAGTGGAGCCTGCCGGTAGAAAAGTCCCACATGCGGTACAGGAAGCATATAATGTCTGTGCCTTGGCACCCTTGCGTTTTGTGGACGACATGCTGTTGGCTCTCTGCAATGTGAGAGAGTCTATAGCCAAAGGGCGACCAGCGCTATGCAGTACAAAGTATTTGCAGGAACAAAATACTAAGATTACTACTGGCACAAGAGGGGGTGAGCCCTGAGGGCTGCTTACCGCCCGCTGAATAGCGGGTAAGAGGCGCAGAATTCCTTGTCTGGGTCTCCCTGGCTCCCCTCTGCAGCTCAGCGTGTCAGCAGGAATGGCTGCCGGCGTCTGTGGAGAGGGGCGGTCCGTGGGAGTTCCCAAACAAAAGTGCGGGAAACAGTGTCCCCTCTGTGCCTATTGTGAGGGCTGGAGTATGTAAAAACGACTCCAGCCCTCAGCGCTGATGCACTGACCAGCGTCCCGCCCCTCTCCTGACTGGCAGGTCTGGGGGCGGGAACGAACGGAACTAGGCCGCAAAAGCCGGGGACTCGAGTTATCAGCGCGGCCGCCGTAAAAGCGCGGCCCGCGCTGAAGTCCCCGGTGCACCACAAGTGCCAGCCGCGCCGCAGTCCCAGCGGCCGGCGCGACCGTTTCCCAAAAGTGTGCCTGCTTCAGCGAAGCTGAATGAGGCCATGGCACAAGCGCCGCAGCGCTGATGTCCCCGGCGCACTACAACACCCAGCATGCTGCGGTGTGAGCGCCAAACGCACGGGGACACAGAGTACCTTGAGGAAGCAGGGCCATGTCCCTGATGTACTCCGCTCCATCCAGCATCTTCTCCAGGGGCTGTAGATGGAGCACGGTCTCAGTGCCTGGAGACCAGTAAATCCCACTTCACCCAGAGCCCTGTAAAAAGGGATGGGGAAGGAATCAGCATGTGGGCTCCAGCCGCCGTACCCGCAATGGGTACCTCAACCTTACAAACACCTCCGACATACAGTGGGGTGAGAAGGGAGCATGCTGGGAGCCCTGTATGGGCCCTCTTTTCTTCCATCCGACATAGTCAGCAGCTGCTGCTGACTAAAAACAATGGAGCTATGCGTGCGTGTCTGACCTCCTTCGCACAAAGCTAAAACTGAGGAATCCGTACTCCTACGGGAGGGTGTATAGCCAGAAGGGGAGGGGCCTTACACTTTTAAGTGTAGTTCTTTGTGCGGCCTCCAGAGGCAGTAGCTATACACCCACTGTCTGGGTCTCCCAATTAGGAGCGAAAAAGAAAAATGCTGTAAAAAACGCTACAAAAAACGCCAAGCAGATGACTCCCAGGAGACATCCTGTCACAGGATCAGGTTTTGGTCAGGAAAAAACTCTGCAAAAACGTCCTGTGTGAACATAGCCTAACTGCGCGCGCCTTCTATGAAGTTTTTGAAGCAAATCTGCACTAAAAAAGCTTCATTGTAAATATAGCTTAAAACAGTTCTAAAAGTATTCTACGCTCACCACTGCCTCTGAATTATCAGGCACTTTGCATCTGCAGAAAGTGAGAGTAATATTCCAATAAATGTGCTACTTAAGTATCTTAGTGACAATCAATGGTGGAATATTTGGCTGAAATGACTAGCCAAACACTGGAGCTCAGTAAGAGTCGCATTACAGATCAGACATTGTCTCTAGCACAATAGCGGAGTGCGGCGTCCGTTTTCCATGGAGCGACACTGTGCCAGCTGAATGTCTAACAGTTGAGTCTCTCTGGAAACATCATTTCAGAAGCTGAGACTCTGAACAAATCCTCTCAGACCATAAAAGAGTTTGGTGTCTTCTCCAACAATGAGGTGAAACAAAAAAAAAAGCCATGAATGTGTAGATGCTCCTACATGTGGGAGCAAGTTCCAGCTTTGCATTTGCCGATGCCAGAATGAATAAGATAAGTGGTATCTTAAATGCTATAGAGCAGTGCCAAGAGCATGACAATGGAAGGATTCCTATTGATAGACAGGGCTGACGGCCGACGCTTTGCAGCCTCCTAGCACCTGTCTTTTCTACCTTACACTTTTCTTTTAATGAGCGACGAGGAGCAGCAGCTGCTTAGGGTAAATTAAAGTGCGTATCTAAGGGGCTCGCCTCCGATCTATTGCATATATGGAAGCGTATGAATATCCACAATGCTGATAAATACAGCCGCCATTCATCCTGCGGGTTATAGGAATACAAGACGCTGGGCAGCAAAGTGCACAGCAAGGAGAGATAACAGCGTCTATGTCAACAGTGTTGCTGAATGGGTTAAATCAGGATCCGAGGATGGAGAATGTAGGAACACCTGCCGGCAGCTGCAGGTGACTGTCAGGAGGCGAGTCGTGACTCTGGACAAAGCGCCAGCACTGTGCACCTCCAGAGCCGGGCGGAGGCAGCTGAGCAAGACCCACACAAAACAGCCTTTGTGCCAGCTCATCTTCATTTATTCTTATTACGCTCCAATTGGAGCAGAATATATGAGGCACGGGCTGAAAGCCCCCCAAAGACCCCGAAATACCGCAAACTACTACAGCACAAAACCACAAGTCAAGTTTTCTAAGGATGTCCAGGGTGGCACAAAAGCTTACTTTTACTAAAAGCTTTTTTACCTTTTTACACCATGGCCATTTTCCATTTTTTGCTTTTTTTTCCATTTTTTTTTCTCGCCTTCTTCCAAAAGCCATTAACTTTTTATTTTTCCGCCAGTAGGGCTTGTTTTTTTGCAGGGCTAGTTGTACTTTTCAATTTTACCATGATATGGTAAAACTGAGCGTGCAGTATGATTCTCCAGGTCAGTACAAGTACAAAAATGTAGAATTTTTTAAAAAATGTAAGTAGTGAAAAAATGTGAGTAATTTAAAACATAATCATTCGCTTTTGTCGCCACTTTCCGAGACCCGTAGTGTTCTCATTTTTTGGGATTTTAGGCTCAGTGAAGGCTTACTTTTTGTGCCCTGCACTGACGCTTTTGTTTATACCATTTTTGGGTAGATGTGATGTTTAGATCACCTGATATTGTATCTTATTGCAATGTTGCGGCAACTCAAAAAAAAAAAAAAATGAAACTTAATTCTGTCGGTTTTATTTTTTATTGTTATGCTGTTCACCAAATCAGATAAATGTATTTATATTTTAATAGATTAGACATTTTTGATATTTATTTTTTATTGGTTTATTTTCAATGGGGCAAAAGTGGAATACTTGAACTTTTGCGTTTTTATTTTCATATTTTTACAAACTTATTTTTTATTTATTTTTTTTTTCACTTCATCCGCACCACTCTGTACAACAAAAGTGAGGACTTCCTATGAATGCCGGCCTGCAGCCAGTGTTCACGGGAGGATCATAATGACAGACACAGGGGCCATCAGCTGAACCCTAACTGTCGTAACAAGCTACCAGCGCCCTGTGATCATGTCACGAGCCCCCCGATGTTAGCAGGGATTTAAGTGCTCCTTGCCGGCACATGATAATTCCTGTAGTCAGAGATTGACAGCAGGATTTAACTGGTTAAAAGCCACGTGTGGATCAATGATCCGCCAGCGACTGTTAGAGACACATAATGGCTAATTAAGTCAGTAGTCTTTTGCAGGGAATGATGCGGGCTCGGTGTTTGAGCCTGCATCAAAGGCAGGGATACAACAGATGACATAAATACACCTCATATGTTGTGGAGTTAAATTTCCATGTAACTGTAATAATTTAAAATTATTTAAAGGGCTGTTCCCATCAAAGTGATGGCAGAAAGCTACGATATGCCGTAACTTTATTATTGGAGGAGGTCTGATCGCTGAGATGTCAAAAATACTTGAAATTAAGGGGTCCCATGGATAGTTTAGCACTAGAGCCCCGTCTGAATTTTGCTAGCGCATGTGCCCTGCCGCTCTGCTGCTGCAAAGTAAGTGCTTACACAGAAGAGCCGGATCAGGATGCCTATGCAAGTCTGTCTTTGTTAGACTGGGTTTAAATGAGCGTATAAAAAAATTGGCTATTTTTCAGCTGATGTTCATCCAGTTTGCAATCAGTAGGCAATCGTACAGCATCAGCTTTTTACAGTTGTTAACTGTCACAGGACAGAATACTAAATTGTAGTGTTATCTGTATAAAAAAAACAAAAAAAAAAAAACACCTGTACCAAAAATATCCTGGGTGCACGGCAGCCTGAGCCAGAACAGTGGAATCCAAAATAGAAAAAAAATGTTGGCACTCAGTCTTCTTAAAATTAATAAGTTATTGGAAATCCAAGTGGAAAAGAATGGCAATAGACTCAAACTAACGCATTTCGGAGAACAAGTCCCTAGTCATATCTATGATTAAGGAATTGTAGTCCGAAAACACATCAGCGAGGTTGATGATTTTATTGACATTTTGCACATGGATTTCCAGTTAAGTATTGATCCTGGAAGACGGAGTGCCGGCATTCTTTCTATTATAAATTTGAATAGGAGTATGAACAGATACTGGGGGAAAACCTAAAGCATGCGGCGATATTTCTCAGGTACAGATTTGGATTATGACAACAAAACAAACGCTCATCAGCACTGCTTCATTGAATAAAATAGGTTTGAGTGCTGTCTGTTTTTTTTTCCCCACGGATAGCACTTGGACTGAAAACACAGTTACCGTATTTTTCGTTTTATAAGACGCACCGGATTATAAGACGCACCCCAAATTTGGAGAGAAAAAAAAAAGTGAAAAAAAAATATGGGGTCCGTTTTATAATCTGGTGGTGTCTTACCAGGGAGAGGGGGCATCAGCGGAGCGGGAGTCACAGAAGACAGAGGCGCACTGGAGTACGGTGACACTGGTAATGTTACAGAGGGAGGCCCAGATATTCACTGCGGTCTCTGCTCTGTGCGGGGCCCGGTGACGCTGCTCTGTGTGGGGTACGGTGACGCTGCTCTGTGCGCGGGGGAGGGGGGGGCGATGAGTCACCCGCCAGCCTGAAGATGTCGGCGGTCTATGGTGAGTGCTTCAATTAATGGCTGTCGGAGTCGGCGCCTGCGCAGATGAGAGCTTGAGCTGAGAGCTCCATCTGCGCAGGCAGTGACTCTAAGCGTGATTATTTGAATCTCTGACCGCCAAAATGATCGCCCGCCGCACAGAGCAGCCGCGCAGAACATAGCAGCCACGGGCCGGGCCGAGCAGAACAGGGCAGCCGCGCTCCGAGCTGAACAGAGCAGCCGCGCACCGAGCAGAACAGAGCAGCCACACGCCGAGCACAGTGGCGCCACTGATGCACACAACAGCGCCGTACTGACCAGCGCCGGCAGCACCCGGTAAGCTACATTCAGATTTTAAGACGCACCCCTCATTTTCCTCCCAAATTTTTGGGAGGAAATGTGCGTCTTATAATCCGAAAAATACGGTATGTGAATTTGGTCTTAGTAAGAGAAAGAACAAAACCCTTGTACAATCTCATCTTCCCTCACCTTGTGGGTAGGGGGCTATTAATGGCAGTAAAACCAGATATCTTTACTTTGGTTTAAAATTTACTCATGATACCATGTCGTTCAAATGTGGACTGACGCGGGTGGATGCCTATCTACCTAGTAGCCACAGGATAGGTGGGTATCTATCCACCGTGGCACAGTTTCGATGCAGCAGTAGTCGAGTCTGCAAACCACATCATCATTCATTCCTTATGGGATAGCAGAACAAAGCCAAGCCCAGAGTTCAACTCATGCAGCCGCAGAGAGAATGGAGCAGCTGGGTGCCTGCATGGGTTAAAATGGAGAACAGAAGTGATTAGTGGACATCACAGTAGTCCCTCATCAACTTAGTAGTTTTCAACAGTGGTTTTTGACAGATAGATCTTATTTAAAAACCCATTTAAAATCCATGAAAATGAATTTTCTGGCCTATTTGTAGACATCCCACTACGCCAAACCATACGTATCTGGATTAGGAATAAAGGGATCTCATGAATTACAGGAACCTTAATTCCTGGCAATAGGAAAGCACAATCTTCTCTTGTATATCGGGGCATGATCTTTGTTTACATGGATGGCAGGCAGGATGAGACTATGGAAGAGACCTGAACGTTTAGGGTGAAGGAGTCTGAGATGCGGGAGATCACCGAATTTCTAATCAGAAGTGTCACAATACAGAACCGAACACTAGACCGTATGAGAGCAGCAGAACAGCACAATGACTGGTCAATAAGAGCAGATACAAGCTTTCAGACTTTTCTTTAATAATTTGTTTTCCTAGCTAACCAAGCAGAGACTGACCTTTGTCAAATAACATCATCGCCTACATCCTTCAAAGGCCATTGGGAGAGACCTCTTACAGAAAAGGCCGTCCTGCCGAGATGACTGAAGACTGTACTAGTTTCACAAAACATGACCTTTCGGGTGAAAACAAAAAAGTACCTGTGAGGGGAGCGGCAGCATCGGTGGGAGTGAGCTGCAGCCACTGCCGGGTATCGTGGTCGATGGCCACATCAGTGGGTGTAGTGATCTCGGGCTCGTCCTCGCAGTTCTGCCATGGCATGCCATACTCAGCTTCCCGACTGTAGCCATTCATCACATCACTGCTCACACTTTCACCTGCAGTAAGGTTTACAATCGGTCATCAATTCTATACAAAAATTCAGCTCTGTCAGCACGTTCTCACATACTGAACTGGTGATTAGGCTGTATAGGGCTTGTCCTACAATAAAACGAAGGGAATTTTGTTTACTTACCGTAAATTCCTTTTCTTCTAGCTCTAATTGGGAGACCCAGACAATTGGGGTGTATAGGCTATGCCTCCGGAGGCCGCACAAAGTACTACACTTAAAAGTGTTAGGCCCCTCCCCTTCTGCCTATACACCCCCCGTGCTCCCACGGGCTCCTCAGTTTTGGTGCAAAAGCAAGAAGGAGGAAAAATAATTATAAACTGGTTTAAAGTAACTTCAATCCGAAGGAAACTCGGAGAACTGAAACCATTCAACATGAACAACATGTGTACACAAAAAAACAGGGGCGGGTGCTGGGTCTCCCAATTAGAGCTAGAAGAAAAGGAATTTACGGTAAGTAAACAAAATTCCCTTCTTCTTTTTCGCTCTATTGGGAGACCCAGACAATTGGGACGTCCAAAAGCAGTCCCTGGGTGGGTAAAATAATACCTCGTAAGAGAGCCGTAAAACGGCCCTTTCCTACAGGTGGGCAACCGCCGCCTGAAGGACTCGTCTACCTAGGCTGGCATCCGCCGCAGCATAGGTATGCACCTGATAGTGCTTCGTGAAAGTGTGCAGGCTCGACCAGGTAGCCGCCTGACACACCTGTTGAGCCGTAGCCTGGTGCCTCAAAGCCCAGGACGCTCCCACGGCTCTGGTAGAATGGGCCTTCAGCCCTGAGGGAACCGGAAGCCCAGCCGAACGGTAAGCTTCGATAATTGGCTCCTTGATCCACCGAGCCAGGGTTGATTTGGAAGCCTGTGACCCTTTACGCTGGCCAGCGACAAGGACAAAGAGTGCATCCGAGCGGCGCAGGGGCGCCGTACGAGAAATGTAGAGTCTGAGTGCTCTCACCAGATCTAACAAGTGCAAATCCTTTTCACATTGGTGAACTGGATGAGGATAAAAAGAAGGTAAGGAAATATCCTGATTGAGATGAAAGGGGGATACCACCTTAGGGAGAAATTCCGGAACCGGACGTAGAACCACCTTGTCCTGGTGAAAAACCAGAAAAGGGGCTTTGCACGACAACGCTGCTAGCTCAGACACTCTCCGAAGAGAAGTGACTGCTACTAGAAAAACCACTTTCTGCGAAAGTCGTGAGAGGGAGATATCTCTCATTGGCTCGAATGGTGGTTTCTGAAGAACCATCAGCACCCTGTTTAGATCCCAGGGTTCTAACGGCCGCTTGTAAGGTGGAACGATGTGACAAACTCCCTGCAGGAACGTGCGTACCTGTGGAAGTCTAGCTAGGCGCTTCTGGAAAAAAACAGAGAGCGCTGAAACTTGTCCCTTAAGGGAACCGAGCGACAAACCCTTTTCCAGTCCAGATTGAAGGAAGGACAGAAAAGTAGGTAATGCAAATGGCCAGGGAGAAAAACCCTGAGCAGAGCACCACGACAGGAAAATTTTCCACGTCCTGTGATAAATCTTGGCGGACGTTGGTTTCCTAGCCTGTCTCATAGTGGCAATGACTTCTTGAGATAACCCTGAAGACGCTAGGATCCAGGACTCAATGGCCACACAGTCAGGTTGAGGGCCGCAGAATTCAGATGGAAAAACGGCCCTTGAGACAGCAAGTCTGGTCGGTCTGGTAGTGCCCACGGTTGGCCGACCGTGAGATGCCACAGATCCGGGTACCACGACCTCCTTGGCCAGTCTGGAGCGACGAGGATGGCGCGGCGGCAGTCGGCCCTGATCTTGCGTAACACTCTGGGCAACAGTGCCAGCGGAGGAAACACATAAGGGAGCTGAAACTGTGACCAATCCTGAACTAAGGCGTCTGCCGCCAGAGCTCTGGGATCTTGAGACCGTGTCATGAACATTGGTACCTTGTTGTTGTGCCGGGACGCCATGAGGTCGACGTCCGGCACCCCCCAGCGGCAACAGATCTCCTGAAACACGTCCGGGTGAAGGGACCATTCCCCTGCGTCCATGCCCTGGCGACTGAGATAATCTGCTTCCCAGTTTTCCACGCCTGGGATGTGAACTGCGGATATGGTGGAGGCCGTGGCTTCCACCCACATCAAAATCCGCCGGACTTCCTGGAAGGCTTGTCGACTGCGTGTGCCGCCTTGGTGGTTGATGTATGCCACCGCTGTGGAATTGTCCGACTGAATTCGGATCTGCTTGCCTTCCAGCCACTGCTGGAACGCTTTCAGGGCAAGATACACTGCCCGTATTTCCAGAACATTGATCTGAAGCGAGGACTCTTGCCGGGTCCACGTACCCTGAGTCCTGTGATGGAGAAAAACCGCTCCCCACCCTGACAGACTTGCGTCCGTCGTGACTACTTCCCAGGATGGGGGTAGGAAGGATTTCCCCTTCGATAATGAAGTGGGAAGGAGCCACCACCGAAGGGAAGCTTTGGTCGCCTGAGAGAGGGAGACGGTCCTGTCGAGGGACGTCGGCTTCCTGTCCCATTTGCGTAGGATGTCCCATTGAAGGGGACGCATGTGAAACTGCGCGAAAGGGACTGCTTCCATTGCTGCCACCATCTTCCCCACGAAGTGCATGAGGCGCCTCAAGGGGTGTGACTGGCCTTGAAGGAGAGATTGTACCCCTGTCTGTAGTGACCGCTGCTTGATCAGCGGAAGCTTCACTATCGCTGAGAGGGTATGAAACTCCATGCCAAGGTATGTGAGCGATTGGGCCGGTGTCAGATTTGACTTTGGAAAATTGATGATCCACCCGAAACTCTGGAGAGTCTCCAGGGTAGCGTCGAGGCTGTGTTGGCATGCCTCTTGAGAGGGTGCCTTGATCAACAGATCGTCCAAGTACGGGATCACCGAGTGACCCTGAGAATGGAGGACCGCTACTACAGTAGCCATAACCTTGGTGAAAACCCGTGGGGCTGTTGCCAGGCCGAATGGCAGTGCCACGAACTGCAGGTGTTCGTTTCCTATGGCGAAGCGCAAGAAGCGCTGGTGCTCTGGGGCAATCGGAACGTGGAGATAAGCATCTTTGATATCGATCGATGCAAGGAAATCTCCTTGGGACATTGAGGCGATGACGGAGCGAAGGGATTCCATCCGGAACCGCCTGGTCTTTACGTGTTTGTTGAGAAGTTTCAGGTCTAGGACAGGACGGAAAGACCCGTCCTTCTTTGGGACCACAAACAAGTTGGAGTAAAAACCGTGGCCCTGTTGATGAAGAGGAACAGGGACCACCACTCCTTCTGCCTTCAGAGTGCCCAGCGCCTGCAGAAGAGCCTCGGCTCTCTCGGGAGGCGGAGAAGACCTGAAGAATCGAGTCGGGGGACGAGAGGTGAACTCTATCTTGTAACCGTGAGACAGAATGTCTCTCACCCAGCGGTCCTTTATTTGTGGCAGCCAGGCGTCGCAAAAGCGGGAGAGCCTGCCACCGACCGAGGATGCTACTAGAGGAGGTCGAAAGTCATGAGGAAGCCGCTTTGTTAGCGGTGCCTACAATGTTCTTTTTAGGACGTGACTTAGACCGCCATGCATCAGAGTTCCTTTGTTCTTTCTGAGACCTTTTGGACGAGGAAAATTGGGACCTGCCCGCGCCCCGAAAGGACAGAAACCTCGACTGCCCTCTCCTCTGTTGGGGAATGTTCTGTTTGGGCTGGGGTAAGGATGTATCCTTTCCCTTGGATTGTTTGATGATTTCATCCAGACGCTCGCCAAACAGCCTGTCGCCAGAAATTGGCAAACTGGTTAAGCGCTTTTTGGAAGCCGAATCTGCCTTCCATTCCCGTAGCCACAAGGCCCTGCGGAGTACCACCGAATTTTGTGGGCGCCATGCTATAGTTTTCCTTGAGTTACACAAAAGGGTATATAGCCAGAATGAACTGTGCTCATACAGTGTAAAGTATATACGATACACAAATAATGTACCAATACACTACAGCACCATGGGGTTCGCACCACAGGTGCTGCTTACCAGCCGCCTAAAGCGGTTATGAGGCCACCAGAGACCGTGTCTGGGTCTCCCAGGACTTGTCCCTCTTCTGCAGCGTCGGTGGAGCTGACAGGAATGGCTGCGGCGTCCTGACGAGATGAGGGAGCTGTGGGCGTGGCCGAGAAAGAGCGCGAACTGGTGCTCACACCGTGCACAGTGAGAGGGGTGGAGTATGTAAATCATACTCCAGCCCTCAGAGCTGCTCGCTCCGTGCAGCGTCCCGCCCTTCCCCCTGCCTGTCAGGGCTGAGGGCGGGAGAAAAGTAAACTAGGCCGCAAGGAAGCCGGGGACTCTAGTAATAAACGCGGCCGCCGTAAAAGCGCGGCCGGCGTGAAAGTCCCCGGCGAACTACAAGTCCCAGCCGCGCCGCAGTGTCCCATGGCAGCGGCGGTTAGTGCGGTAGCCCTTACATATAAACACACTCAGCGACGCTGAGTGTGTAATGGCACATATAGACCCGGTCAGCGCCGCGGTCCCCGGTGCACTAGCACACCCAGCAAAGCTGAGGTGATGCCGTGCGCGGTCCCCACAGGGATACAGAATACCTCCAAGATGCAGGGCCATGTCCCTGAACGGTATCGGCTCCTATCCATCAGGCTCCACAGGAGTTGTGGATGAAGCACGGTCTCAGTGCCTGGAGACCGATGAGATCCCACTTCGCCCAGAGCCCTAAGGGGGATGGGGAAGGAAAAACAGCATGTGGGCTCCAGCCTCCGTACCCGCAATGGGTACCTCAACCTTAACAACACCGCCGACAAGAGTGGGGTGAGAAGGGAGCATGCTGGGGGCCCTATATGGGCCCACTTTTCTTCCATCCGACATGGTCAGCAGCTGCTGCTGACCCATCTATGGAGCTGTGCTGTGCGTGTCTGACCTCCTTCGCACAAAGCAGAAAACTGAGGAGCCCGTGGGAGCTCGGGGGGTGTATAGGCAGAAGGGGAGGGGCCTAACACTTTTAAGTGTAGTACTTTGTGCGGCCTCCGGAGGCATAGCCTATACACCCCAATTGTCTGGGTCTCCCAATAGAGCGAAAAAGAAAATACCTTTATTGTGAGTCATATGCAAATCAGGATGGACGTGCACTAGGGGTGTGGCAATGCACTGACTGCTAGACACACACAAGTGGACTCGCATATGGCTTATACTCTAGATGTTACATGGTGGGCACATCCGATCTCCCCTTACCGATGTTAAAATCTGCTGACAGGTTCCATATAGTGCATCTCCAATTATATAGTGACATGACCAGGAGTGTGCACAGTAATCTTCTGTAAATGCATAGGGGACTCTGGTGCCCTGATGTATACCAGAACCTAAGCACACGAGCAGGGCAGCTGATATATAACAGGGCAGCAAACAGGCCGCGCCATGCTGCGGATATCTGTGCACAGAGATACAGGGGGTCTGTCCTGCCCTGTCTCCTGGAGGGAAGGAAAGTCATTGTACAATGTTTCACATTTTAAAGATTACTTACACCTGAAAGTAATCAACTGTGTAATGTATCTTATCAGGGAAATCTGCTTCTTTCTCTGCCAGAATTGATCAGTCATTATAAAAATTCACAATTTTGGGGTAAAATCTGTATTCAGTGAAGACTTTCCCATTACTGAGATAGGAGAGGAGAGCTGCTGCTGAGGAGAGTCTATGTAAATGGAAGAATGAAAAGGGGGTGGAGTTCTGCATATAGCTCCGCCCTCTGCATCTGGCTCCTCCCTCGATCATAGATTACCACCAGTAACAGCTGCCATCTCCTATCTCAGTAATGGAAAAGAGTCTTCACTGAATACAGGTTTTACCTCGGAATTGAGAATTTTGTTTTGATAATGACTGATCAGTTCTGGCAGAGAAAGAAGCAAATTTGTCTGATAAGAAATAATACACAGCTGCTTATTTTCATGTGTACTATTGATTTATGTAATAAAATTTAAAACAACGGTTACATCTTAAAGATGTTTTCCTACTAAGGGTCATAAAGACCCCACAAAGCAGTATCTTTGTAGTGCACTACATTTTCTCCACTGCTTCTCTCATAGGACATATCAAAATACCAACTTGCCCATACGCCATTTTTCTGCTCACCCCAAGATATTTGCTTCTGTACCCCGCCACTGAATATCTGTGACTACTGATGTCTTCTAAAAAGCACAAACCCTAATACATGCACATGAGATCTGGGTAATACCTCTCTCGTGATCAGAACGTCGCCCATTTGAATGCTGAGAATCACCGTGCCACTCCAATTCTGCCGGGCTGCTGCTCCTCCGAATCATTATCTGTGGAAAGAGAGACAAGCTTATTAAGGAAATCAATCGCTTCATTCTGTGCTTTATGCTGTGATTTTCTGCAAAGAAAATTGCATTTATTGCACCAAAAAAAAAAACCCAAACCATAAATTCCTTAAAGCAGCACTCCTGCATTTTTTTTTTTTTTTTAAACAGTGCAGCTGCCAAAGTCTCATCATATATTGCTCTTGCTCCTATCTAATAGCGGCCAGGGATAGGTCAGTAACATTGAGCAGCTATCCCCTGATGCATACAGCAGGGTCTCAGTGTCTCCTATGTGATGTACAAAAAGAAGGGAATTTTGTTACTTACCGTAAATTCCTTTTCTTCTAGCTCCTATTGGGAGACCCAGACGATTGGGGTGTATAGCTACTGCCTCCGGAGGCCACACAAAGCATTACACTAAAAAGTGTAAGGCCCCTCCCCTTCTGGCTATACACCCCCAGTGGGATCACGGGCTGCTCAGTTTTAGTGCTAAAGCAAGAAGGAGGAAAGCCAATAACTGGTTTAAACAAATTCACTCCGAAGTAACATCGGAGAACCGAAAACCGTTCAACATGAACAACATGTGTACCCGAACAAACCAAAAATCCCGAAGGAAACAGGGCGGGTGCTGGGTCTCCCAATAGGAGCTAGAAGAAAAGGAATTTACGGTAAGTAACAAAATTCCCTTCTTCTTCGGCGCTCCATTGGGAGACCCAGACGATTGGGACGTCCAAAAGCAGTCCCTGGGTGGGTAAAGAAATACCTCATGTTAGAGCTGCAAAGACAGCCCTCCCCTACGGGGAGGCAACTGCCGCCTGCAGGACTCTTCTACCTAGGCTGGCGTCCGCCGAAGCATAGGTATGCACCTGATAATGTTTGGTGAAAGTGTGCAGACTCGACCAGGTAGCTGCCTGGCACACCTGTTGAGCCGTAGCCTGGTGTCGTAATGCCCAGGACGCACCCACGGCTCTGGTAGAATGGGCCTTCAGCCCTGATGGAACCGGAAGCCCAGCAGAACGGTAGGCTTCAAAAATTGGTTCTTTGATCCATCGAGCCAGGGTGGACTTGGAAGCCTGCGACCCTTTGCGCTTACCAGCGACCAGGACAAAGAGTGCGTCTGAGCGGCGCAGTGGCGCCGTGCGGGAAATGTAGATTCTGAGTGCTCTCACCAGATCTAACAAATGCAAGTCCTTTTCATACCGATGAATTGGATGAGGACAAAAGGAAGGTAAGGAGATATCCTGATTGAGATGAAAAGAGGATACCACCTTAGGGAGAAACTCCTGAATCGGGCGCAGTACTACCTTGTCCTGGTGAAACACCAGGAAGGGAGCTTTGGATGACAGCGCTGCCCGTTCGGACACCGTCCGAAGAGACGTGACCGCTACTAGAAAAGGCCACTTTCTGTGAGAGGCGAGAAAGTGAAACATCCCTCAGAGGCTCAAAGGACGGCTTCTGGAGAGCAACCAGTACCCTGTTTAGATCCCATGGATCTAACAGCCGCTTGTACGGAGGGACGATATGACAACCCCCTTCAGGAACGTGCGTACCTGAGGAAGGCGTGCTAGACGCTTCTGAAAAAAACAGCGATAGAGCTGAGACGTGCCCTTTAAGGGAGCCGAGCGATAAGCCCTTTTCCAACCCAGATTGCAGGAAGGAAAGAAAAGTAGGCAATGCAAATGGCCAGGGTGACACTCCCTGTGCAGAGCACCAGGATAAGAAAATCTTCCACGTTCTGTGGTAGATCTTAGCAGACGTGGGCTTTGTAGCCTGTCTCATGGTGGCAACGACCCCTTGAGATAATCCTGAAGACGCTAGGATCCAGGACTCAATGGCCACACAGTCAGGTTCAGGGCCGCAGAATTCCGATGGAAAAAACGGCCCTTGTGACAGTAAGTCTGGCCGGTCTGGCAGCGCCCACCGACCGTGAGATGCCACAGATCCGGGTACCACGACCTCCTCGGCCAGTCTGGGGCGACGAGTATGACGCGGCGGCAATCGGACCGGATCTTGCGTAGCACTCTGGGCAAGAGTGCCAGAGGGGGAAACACATCGGGGAGCTGGAACTGCGACCAATCTTGCACTAAGGCGTCTGCCGCCAGCGCTCTTTGATCGCGAGACCGCGCTATGAAGGTCGGGACCTTGTTGTTGTGCCGAGACGCCATTAGGTCGACATCCGGCAGTCCCTAGCGGCTACAGATTTCCTGACACCCTTCCGGGTGCAGAGGCCATTCCCCTGCGTCCACGCCCTGGCGACTGAGGAAGTCTGCTTCCCAGTTTTCTACGCCCGGGATGTGAACTGCGGATATGATGGATGCTCTGTCTTCCACCCGCATCAGAATCCGCCGGACTGCCTGGTAGGCTTGGCGATGCGTGTTCCGCCTTGGTGGGTGATGAATGCCACCGCTGTGGAATTGTCCGACTGAATTCGGATCTGTTTTCCTTCCAGCCAGTGCTGGAAGGCTTGCAGGGCCAGATACACTGCCCAGATTTCCAGAAGATTGATCTGAAGGATGGACTCCTCTGAGGAGAGTCCTTGACCGTCTGAGAAGGGAGACGTTCCTGTCTCGGGACGTCGACTTCCTATTGAAGTGGATGCAGATGAAACTGCGCGACAGTGACTGCCTCTGCATGAGGCGTCTTAAGGGGTGTGACTGGCCTGGAAGGAGAGACTGCACCCCCGTCTGTAGTGAACGCCGCTTGTCCAGCGGAAGCTTCACTATCGCTGAGGGAGTGTGAAACTCCATGCCCAGATATGTCAGCGATTGGGTCGGTGTCAGATTTAACCTTGAAATTTTGATGATCCACCCGAAACTCTGGAGAGTCTCCAGCGCCACGTTCGGGCTGTGTTGGCATGCCTCTTGAGAGGGTGCCTTGACAAGTAGATCGTCCAAGTAAGGGATCACAGAGTGACCCTGAGAGTGCAGGACTGCTCCCACTGCTGCCCTGAACTTGGTGAAAACCCGTAGGGCTGTCGCCAGACCGAAGGGCAGGGCTACGAACTGAAGATGCTCGTCTTCATAATGAACCGTAGCAAACGCTGGTGCTCTGGAGCAATCGGCACGTGAAGATAAGCATCCTGATGTCTTATTGATGCTAGGAAATCTCCTTGAGACATTGAGGCAATGACGGAGCGGGGGGTTTCATCCGGAACCGCCTGGCTTTCACGTGCTTGTTGAGCAGATTTAGGTCCAGAACGGAACGGAAAGAGCCATCCTTTTCTGGCACCCCAATCAGATTGGAGGAAAAACCGTGTCTTGTTCCTGAAGAGGAACCGGGATTACCACTCCTTCTGCCCGCCGAAGAGCACCGGCTCGGTGGGGAGGTGGGGAAGTTCTGAAGAATCGAGTCGGAGGACGAGAACAGAACTCTATCCTGTGTACATGAGACACAATGTCTCTCACCCACCGGTCTGTGACCTGTGGCAGCTAAATGTCGCCAATGCGGGACAGTCTGCCATCAACCGCGGATGCGGAGAGAGAGATCTGAAAGTCATGAGGAGACCGCCTTGGTAGCGGTTCCTCCCTTTTGAGCCCTTTTGGACAAGGACAATTGGGACCTGCCCGAGCCTGGGAAGGACCGAAACCTCGACTGTCCCTCTAGGACAGCATTAATAGGGTAAGTCGCAATGCAGACATTGCGAGGTTAAGGACGCCACCTGCGGCACAGATGTACATGTGCTCAAGACCAGCTGCGCAAGACCAGCTGAAATAACTTAGAGTGCCCATACGGCTGCGAATGCCGGAGCAACCGACACGCCGATAGCTTCATAGACAGATTTCAACCCGAGGTCCATCTGTCTGTCAATGGCATCTTTAAGTGACGTCCCATCTCCACTGCAACTATGGCTCTAGCCGCAAGCCTGGAGATTGGGGGATCCACCTTTGGACCCTGGGTCCAGCGCTTGACCACGTCAGGGGGAAAGGGAGAACGTGTATCCTTAATACGTTTGGAGAAACGCTTATCTGGTAAGCGTGGTGTTTCTGGACTGCTTCTCTGAAGACAGCGTGGCCAGAAAAATACTTAATATACGCTTGAGATACTGAAATGGGATTTCTCCTGCTGTGAAGCTGACTCCTCCACTGGGGGAGCTGAGGGAGAAATATCCAACATGCCATTGATGGACGCTATAAGATCATTCACTATGGCGTCACCATCCGGTGTATCCGGATTGAGAGCGGTGTCAGGATCAAAGTCCTGATCAGCTACGTCTGCCTCATCATACAGAGAGTCCTCCTGGGACCCCCCCGGAGCACTGATTATGTTCCAAATGAGGGTGGCCAGGGAGCATTGATCAAGATTGTCCATGGCCTGTCTGGACTGCAAAGTCTCTCTCCTATGACAATCTATCAGCCGAAACTGCAACTCCGTCCCTGTCCCTGGACAGGATTCACAGGTGGTTCCTTTGGCCACCTCTAGTAGAGACTCCGGCTGACCAAATGCTACAGGGGAGCATTGCACACAACGGGGGTCAGTGCCGTTGGAACAGAATCACATGCAGTAAAGGCAGCATAGAAAGCCTATGTTGCTTTTTTGCTGCTGCAGTCTAGCCATCTAGGAGTATATAGCCAAGAATAGCGACCGTACAGTGCAATGTATAGCATACAAGCATAAAGTACAAATGAACACTTCAGCACATGCAATACAAGCAGCATAGAAAGCCTGTGCCTTGGCACCCTTGCTTTTTTGCTGCTGTAGCCTAGTCATCTAGGAGAATATAGCCAAGAGTAGCGACCGTACAGTGCAATGTATAGCATACAAGCATAAGTACAAATGAACACTTCGGCACATGCAATACAAGCAGCATAGAAAGCCTGTGCCTTAGCACCTTTGCTTTTTTGCTGCTGTAGTCTAGCCATTCTAGGAGCATATAGCCAAGAGTAGCGACCGTACAGTGCAATGTATAGCATACAAGCATAAGTACAAATGAACACTTCAGCACATGCAATACAAGCAGCATAGAAAGCCTGTGCCTTAGCACCCCTGCTTTTTGCTGCTGATGTCTCGCCATCTAAGAGGGCATATAGCCAAACATAGCGACATATGCAGTGTAAGCATAAAATACAAATGGACACTGCGGTATTTAGTGGGGTCAGCACTTCAGGTGCTGCTTACCGCCCGCCTATAACGCGGGTGTGTGGTCGCCATAGTCCAGTGACTGGTTTGCCCAGAGCCTGTCTCCGTTCTAGCTCGGACTGCAGGAATGGCTGCCGGCGTCTTCTCCAGCTCGTGTGCAGAGGGGCGGGCCGTGGGCGTGCCCCAGGCAAGAGCGGGAAACCGGCGTCCCACAGTGTCCAGTGAGGGGGCTGGAGAATGCAAAGCAGACTCCAGCCCTCGGCGCTGATGTTCTATACAGCGTCCCGCCTCTCCCCTGACTGGCAGGGCTGGGGGCGGGAACGAAGTGAAAACTAGGCCGCAAAGCCGGGGACTCGAGTAATAAGCGCGGCCGTCCTATGTGCACGGCCAGCGCGGAAGTCCCCGGCGCACCACAAGTCCCAGCCGCGCCTACAGTGTAAAAAACACCCAGCAGCGGCCGGCGCGGCAGTTCCCAATACATAAATTCACTCAGTAAAGCTGCAGTGAATAATAGCACGAGCGCTCCGCGCTGTTGTCCCCGGCGCACTAACACTCCCAGCAATGCTGGTGTGTGTGTGCGCGATGTGTACGGAGACACAGAGTACCTGAATGTTGCAGGGCCTTGTCCCTGAACGGTACCCAGCTCCTTATCCAGCAGGTTCAATGGGTCTGTGGACGGAGCCCGGCCTCAGGGCTTGGAGGCCGGTAAGATCCCACTTCCTCAGAGCCCCTCAGGGGGATGGGGAAGGAAAACAGCATGTGGGCTCCAGCCTCCGTACCCGCAATGGGTACCTCAACCTTACAAACCACAAGTGGGGTGAGAAGGGAGCATGCTGGGGGCCCCATATGGGCCCTCTTTTCTTCTATCCGAGATAGTCAGCAGCTACTGCTGACTAAACAGTGGAGCTATGCGTGGATGTATGACCTCCTTCGCACACAAAGCTTGAAAACTGAGCAGCCCGTGATCCCACTGGGGGTGTATAGCCAGAAGGGGAGGGGCCTTACACTTTTTAGTGTAATGCTTTGTGTGGCCTCCGGAGGCAGTAGCTATACACCCCAATCGTCTGGGTCTCCCAATGGAGCGCCGAAGAAATAGAGTCTCGGTGACTCCTATGTGATGCATACAGCAAAGTCTCAGTGACTCCTATGCGATGCATACAGCAGTCTTCATTTCTCCTATGTGACATATACAGAAAAATCTCTGTCTCCTATGTGCTGTATATAGCAGTCTCCATGGCTCCAACATGTTTACAGCAGTCTGTGTCTCCTACGTGATGTATAAAGCAGTCTTAGTGTGATGTATGTGATACAGCCTAAGCTACTACAGCACTCATATAATGTAGACCTAATAAAACAGATGTATAAACCTAAAAGCAGCATTTTACACTGCAAAATAGTTGTAAACGACCACTGTAAAAATAGTTTCAGGAGTACCTATCTTACGTATAAATAGGCTGCTGATCACTTAATGAATGAGAAAATTGTGGTTGGTGGTCCATTGTAACAGGACTCACACTGCCAAGAAATATGGCAACCATTTGTACACATCATTTACTCTGGTATGCCATTGGTAAAGACTTACCGATTGGCCGTCATATTGTGCCACCAATCTCAGTCTCAGCCTAAAGCTCACAGGGGGCGGTTATTGTTCTATGGCCACACGCTGCGCCTTCAGATGTAGCAGAGTTGGAATCATCGTGGGACCTTGTGTGGATTACGTCGGAATTGGGTGTTTTTGGGGTTATTAAATTGGTGAAAGAGGATGTTTTTTGTATTTTATTTCAAATAAAGGATGTTTTTAGTGTTTGTGTTTATTTCTTTTCACTTAAAGATTAGTAATGGGGGGGGGTCCCAAACACCTTCCATTACTAATCTAGGGCTTAGTGACAGCTGTCTGCTGTTAGTAACCCCTTATTACCCCAACTGCCACCACACCAGGGCAATTAGAATGAGCCGGGTAAAGATCTTGTCATATCTAATGGATGCGACAATCCTGGGCGGCTACAGGCTGCTATTTTAAGGCTGGGGGGAGGGGGGAGGCAATAACCATGGGTCTCCCCAGCCTGAAAATATCAGCCCCGCAGCTGTCAGGCTTCATCATGGCTGGGTATGAAAATTGGGGGAGGGATCGCATACCATTTTTTAAAAATGTATTTAAATAATAAATTATTATGGGGGACCCCTAAGCCAACTTATTTATTTTTATACCACAATATAGAGCCGCAGACAGGGTCTGTGATTGCAAGCAGTCAGACGCTGTTACACAGGCTGGGGGTGTGTCTGACTGCAACCAATCACAGACGCCAGGACTGACAGTGGGCGGGGGAAGCAGTGAATATGTATGAGGCTAATAAGCGGCACCAGAAGAAGAGTGAACAGCCCAGAAGCAGTTACAGCCAAGCCGGAGACTCTGTAAGTATAGCGTGTTTGCTTTATTTTTCCTTTATTTATTTTTTTCTCAAGTTGCCAGATCCAGATCATTAGCTGGAGTTCCCTGAGAACTCTGGACCCGGATACTTTTGAAACCATGCGGATCTGGACTTTTACAGTCCGCCCATCACTAATGTTCACACAGTGCTATACTGTGCTGTGTCCTATTCCACAACTAAGACAGAATATGGCAAAAACAATAAAGATAAATGACAGTTCATCATTACTTTTAAGAAATGAAGGTCATTCAATCCAAGAATATTGCTATAACCTTGAAGATATCCTCAAGCCCAGTCATAAAAAAAAAAAAATCAAATCGCTATGATGAAAGGAGGTTCTCATGAAGAAAGCCTCAGGAAATGAAGCCTGATGGACTTATCTTCTGCGGCAGAGGTAATTCTTTTTTTTTTTTAAATCAGGTTCATTTTTATTTAACATCAAAATTATACAACACATAAAATAATTCCCTCCATAGAAATATCACAGAAAGGGAAAAAACCTTTAGTCAATAAGAAAAACCACACAAATAACATAATAAACAATGCACCCGCAGTCCACGTCTCATTTCAATATGGGTCTCAAAGTGCATATTATTTCCCAATATATTCTCCATAGTATAGCTTACCCAGCATCATTATGACATTATATACGGTATATATACACATATACATACACGCACGCACGCACGCACACACACACACACACATATACATGCACACACATATACATGCACACACATATACATGCACACACATATACATGCACACACCTTCCAGCAGTACGCATATCACCCTATTTGAGGAAATTTGTTAACCGGTCAGAAGGAGAAGGACCTGGTCGCTCGCACTGTCCTGCAGTAACGCCGAGGAGGGAAGGCCTGGGGTATCCAACCATGCCCCCCAGATCTTATAGAACTTTTTCAATGCATTTCTTTTAAGGTATACTCCTCTCTCCAGTCGAAGTATAGCGTTTACTCTTTCCCTAAAATCCCCGATGACCGGAGGCGCTGGGTCCAACCAGTGGTAGGCCAACAGTTTCCTAGCCTGATACAAGAGACGTGTAATACCGACCATTACCGGCGAACTCAAGTCCACCCCCCCCTCCAGTAGACCCAGGATACATATAATAGGTCTTGGCTGTAGACGGATATTGAAAACTTGTCTAACCAAATCTAGTACTGCCCTCCAGTAATCTTCAATGTTCCCACAGGACCACATCATATGCATCAGATTCGCACCTTCCTGTCCGCACCTAGGACACAGATCATCCATCCTAACTCCCATCTTATGCAATAGACTAGGTGTCCTATATACTCTATGTAACAGGAATAGCTGTGACAGTCGTTGGCCTTCAGATACAGCAAGGCTTGGAGTCTGAGACAGGACCTCACCCCACTGTTCCTCTGTCATAGGGCCTAGGTCCCTCTCCCACTTCTCTCTAGCCTGCAAAGGGAATTTGTCGAGGTGTCTAGATAACATCACTGTATACAACCTAGAAATAATACCATAGGAGCGATCAGATGTCAACAATTCAGTAAGAGTGTGATTCCGCTCTATCCTAATGTCCATACGACGTGTCTGTGTCTCATAGGCATGACGGAGCTGCAGGTATTGGTAAAAGGAACTGTGCGGTATCCCAAACTCAGCTTGAAGCTGGTCAAATCTTTTAAGTATATTATTCTGAAGAATCTGAGACACCTGATGCACCCCCCTGCTCACCCACATTCTCCAACCCGGGAGTCTCTGCAGCTCCGCCAGTCCACGATTATGCCATAAGGGCCAGTACTCAGTCATTCCTGATATTCCCAGCAACTGCTTCCCTCTATCCCACACCTTGTACATCAATGATAATGTTGGATATAATGTTCCTCCTCTGGGTGAGTATCCTGCATCCAAAAAAGCCACTGGGTGTCCCCATTCTGCAAGGCCCCTCACCAATTTGCCCCCAGCGTCATATGCCTCATCCTTTCCCCACCCCCTGAAGTGCTGCATCTGTGCCGCAACATAATAAACCCACGGGTTGGGGACTGCCAGACCCCCATCCTCCTTCCCTCTCTGCAGGGTCTCAAGGCGGATTCTAGCCTGCTGCTTTTGCCACAAGAGTTCCCGAAACAAAGTGTTGATTTTACGGAAAAATTTCCAGTGGATCCATATTGGGGCGTTGTGGAGAAGATACAGAAGTTTAGGCATCAGTACCATTTTTAGTAGATTAGCACGGCCAATAAGGGACAGTGGGAGTCGACACCAGGCATCTATCTTGTTCCTAAACTGAGCCAACACTGGTTCCAGATTTTGAGAGTAGTAATCACGCGGTCGGGCACTAACCACAATCCCCAGGTATTTAAATTTATCCACCGTCGGAATTGGCAGCCCCAGAGTACTAAAATTAGATGGGAGTGGATCTATAGGGAGCAGGGCCGATTTCTTCCAGTTTATTAGGAGTCCCGAGCGCCTACCAAATTCTATAATAATATTTATTGCTGGGCCCACCGATGTCCCCACCTCCCTGAGATACAGCAACAAATCGTCCGCATAGAGGGAAACCTTATGCTCCAGACCGCCTATCTCAAACCCCTTTACGCCAGCGGATGCACGAAGCATAGCCGCCAATGGTTCAATTGCCGCTGCAAATAGTAATGGAGAGAGAGGACAGCCCTGTCTCGTGCCCCTGGCCAAATTAAAAGACGAGGAGGTACAACGATTAACTCGAATCCTGGCCCGCGGAGAGGCATATAACAATTTGACCCAGCCAATAAATCTGGAGCCAAGACCCAATTTCTCCAAAACTACCCATAGGAAATTCCATTCAATACTGTCAAAGGCTTTGGCTGCATCTAATGACAGGACTGCTCTATCCTTTTTTCTCCCCTCAGAACTTAGCTGTATCCCCAGGAATAAACGTCGCAAATTAATGGAAGTAGATTTATTGGGGATGAATCCAGTCTGATCCTCGTGGATCACTGACGTGATCACCCGGGACAACCTGTTAGCTAGAATTTTAGCGATTAATTTAATATCTAATGTAAGCAGCGAGATTGGGCGATAGGAGTCAGGCGCGGTCGGATCTTTCCCGGGTTTTAAAATCAGAACAATAATAGCCTCCCTCATGGATGCAGGGAGGGATCCCTTCTCCTCAGCATCTCTGAACACATCCAAGAGTCTTGGCAGCAGCAGATGGGTATATAATTTGTAGAATTCACCCGGGAGTCCGTCCGCACCTGGGGCCTTTTCATTTTGGATTTGACCGAGCGCCTCCTCCAGCTCCTCCAGGTCTATATCTCTATTCAGGGAATCTCTCTCACTATCTGACAGACTGGGGAGAGTGATCTCCTCCACAAAGTCCCGCAGTTCCTCATCCCCATAATGCGATTTAGAGGAGTATAATTGGGTGTAATACTGTTGCATGACCTCCACAATCCTCCCGCTGTCCCTCACCTCCTCTCCAGTGTCAAGTTTCAATTTGGTGATATAGGTCAATCCCTCCTGCGCCCTAGCAATTGTAGCCAAGAGATGTCCCACACTCTCCCCCTCCGTAAAGTACCGCTGCTTAAGGAAAAAGCGTTTGTTAGTGGCCAAGGAAGTCATATGGTCTCTCAGAGCTCTCTGTGCCCTCTCTAAGTCCCGCTTGGCATCATCTGTAGGGTTAGATATAAGAAGTCGTTTTGCATCACCTAAAGTGTCCGTCAGATACTTAGTGCGCTCTCTTGTTTTCGCCTTTCGGGTGCAAATTTCCCTAATATATGTCCCACGAACATACGCCTTCATTGCGTCCCACACTATATGTTTAGATGCCGTACCGTCATTTGTCACAAAATATTCCCGTATAGTGTCAGTCAGAGTGCCCCCTATCAGTTGTATCCAAAAAGGGTTGAGCCGCCAAGGTATCCCCGCCAGCCGGTCCGGGTCCCCAAGCCTTAGACGGACCTGTAGTGGGGAGTGGTCAGACACCCCCCTGGCCAGGTACGTGACTGAAGCTACACAAGGCAGCAGCTGAGCATTTCCAATGGCCAGGTCAATCCGGGACAGTGAATAATGAGAACTAGAATAGCATGAATACTGCCGGACCTGCGGGTTTCTAATACGCCAAATATCTACATATCCCACCTCCTCCATCAGTCTGGCAAGGGATGTAGCTGCCGCCCCCACTGAGATATTCCCTGTATGTAACTTATCCCAATACGGGTGCAAGTAATTATTATAGTCTCCTACTAATAGGGTGGGGACCTCAGGGAGGGAAGCAACAAAATTGAGAATACGTTTCAATGGTTCCCCTGTGTATGGCGGCGGAATATAAATTGCAACTAGAAAACAGCGCACATTATGAAGGACACAGTAAAGACATACAAATCTACCCTCCTGATCCACAGAAGCTTTAAGACACTCAAACGGCACTGTCCTGTGTATCAGGACACTCACCCCCCTGGAATGTGTGGTATATACAGAGTGATACTCATGGGCTATCCATTTTTTGTGGAGCAAGTGGAGCCGCTCCTTCACCAAGTGCGTTTCTGATAAGAATATTATGTCTGGCTTAAGCTGCTGTAGAAACAGAAAAACTGCACATCTTTTAGTGGCTTCACCCAATCCTCGCACATTCCAGGCCACTATATTAACCTCCTTCGCCATAAGGGTGAGTGCACATATGCAACAGCAGGGGGCAGCAAGCGGGGACCTCCGGACCCATCTGCAGCAGTTCCCATAGATGAGCATAGACCAAACAGGTGCATAAAACAAAAAGGTCAAACAACATAAAAACATACACAGTAAACCAGGACATTCCTCTCAAACAGAGGGAAGTGGGGCTAAACATAACCCTAAGAGCACATAACGGTTTAAATTCCTGAACAGTCATCAACTGCATAGTAACCTATCTGGGTGGCTCCTGCCAACCGTCCATAAGTGTTCCAGCTGGGAAACATAGCACGTTCACCTCAGCAAGTCCAACAGCAAGGAATCCGCAATAATCCTCAGCGGTGATTTCTGCGCAGTCCTTTTTCATTGGTATCGAGCCATGCGGCTGCATCCTTTGGAGTGTCAAAAAACTTTGTCCCACCATCCGCCACCACTCGCAGCCTGGTAGGGTATAGCATTGAGTAAGAGATCTGCAGCTGCCTCAGGCGTTTTTTGACATCAATAAATTGCGCTCTCCTCTGCTGGATTTCAGTGGAAAAATCCGGGTACAGTGAGACCTTATGGCCGTCAATAGCCAGATCCTTAATCTCCCGGGCTCTGCGGAGCGCAGTGTCCCTGTCCCTGAAGTGCAGTAGCTTGAGGAGGATAGGACGAGGGGGTGTCCCTGGTGGTGGGGGTCTAGTGGGGACCCTATGTGCCCGCTCAATAGTGAAGAAAGGAGAAAACAGATCCATACCCAAAGTCTTGGGGAGCCACATTTCAAAAAAAGCTACTGGATTATTGCCTTCTGCCTTTTCTGGGACCCCGACCAGTCGGAGATTGCTTCTGCGGGATCTGTTTTCTAGATCGTCCACCTTAGCCCTAAGCAATGAGATATTGTGGATTGCTCTGCCAAGGTCCCGAGTCAGAGGGGGAAGCTTATCCTCTGTGGCACTGACCCGGTCTTCCAGGGCCCCCACCCGTACATTGACCCCCTGCAACTCGTGCCTGATAGATGAAATGTCCATTTTAATTCCTCCCATCTGTATGTTCAAAGTGGCTAGCATATTGTTGCAGGTATTTACTGCTGCAAGCACATCACTGAGGGTGGGCTCTGCTCTCCCAGGATCTGTGTTTTCATCTGTAGCTCTAAGGTTGTCCCCCTGCTCCACATTATTGGCAGCAGCCAACATACTCACAGCTCCCTGCTGCTCTTCCTCCTCCATCAGTTCTTGTCCTGGGATCTCCTCCACGCTGAGGGCACACTGCTTAACAGCTCCAGGTATCTCAGGCTGATCTCGTGCAAACTTGCTGAGGCGAGCTATTGCATCAGACGCCCTGCCCCCACCTGAAGCTCCAGCGTCCATGAGTGTGGCCTGTGTCCCGCGCTTCTTATCAGCCCGAGTTCTGGTCATATCACTCAGGTCTTTGAAGCCCCCTCAGTCTAGGAGAGGTCACCACTCCAGGAAAGCAGTAAAACAAACTTTAACCCCAGCTGGACAGGATTATACAGGAGTTTTTTGCAGGAGCTGTCTCTACACAGGTCTTCCTCACATGCTGCTCCGGCAGAGGTAATTCTTACAGTTACCAGACTCACAAACCACAAATTGGTAGGACCCCAGATAATAGCCTTCATAAATGATGCACATGAAGCAGAGGCATCTCAACATCAACTGTCTGGAGGAGTCTACAAGAATAAGGCATTTATGGTCAAATTGCTGCAAAGACGCCACGACTGTGGACCGCAAATAAGAAGAGACTTGTTTGGGGCAGGTAGCAGAAGGACTGGCAATCAGTACTGTGATAATAAAGATTTTTAGTACCAACCGCCATGTCTTTGAGAGATGCAGAAAAGGTGAGCGAATGGTTTCTACAAATGTGGTGCCCACCGTGAAGTATGGAAGTGGGTGTGGGCATGCTTTAGGGGTGACAGTATGGATGATTTATTCGGACTTTCAGGCACACTCACCCAGCATGCCTGCATACTTATTTCATGCAATAAAAGGCAAAATTAATTACTTAGAAATCACACGTTATTTTCTGGATTTTTTTTTTATCCTGTCTGTCACAGTTGAAGTGTACCTACAATAAAGATTGCAGACCTCTCCATTCTTTGTAGGTGGGAAAACTTGCAAAATCGGAAGTGTATCAAATACTTATTTTCACCATTGTTTGTTTGCACTTAAAGGGAAAATCATATAAGAGGCAAAATGACAATGAACGAAAATACACTTTAAGGCTATAAGCTATGTGACCAAGAATGAGAGGGTTGGAGTTGCCATCAGATGTTTATGGCTGGAGATGAGCAGTTCCGTTGAGGTGAGGTTCACCAGCAGCAAACGAGCCTAGCCTCCACAGGCTCGATTCGGACTCGAACCCCGTAGCATGTCACTGATTGGCAGTTTGAGTCTCCGCCCACATACAGCCAGCCATAAGCAGATCACTTCTGGGGGAGGATGGGCAAAAATTTTCAAACATTTTTGGGGCGTTGCACACTACATGTGATCGCGCTGTTGTTACCCCCAGTATGAGCCGTTCAAACACTGCAAGTGGCTCACACACGGGTGAGCACAAAGCGTACCCGAGCACAGCGTTGCTCATGCAAGTTTTGTTCGCACGTAAAATACCTGATTCCTGAACCTTGATTTTTTTATTTTGGTGTTTGGTTCTAAAACTGAACCTCAGGTTCACTCATATCTAGTTATGGCCTCCACAATCACCCAAAATATACTCAAAGGAGATGGTTTGACATGATCACAGAGTGAAGGCAAAGTATACAACAATGCTCAGCACTAGAGTTGAGCGAGTACCTAACTATTTGTACTCTCTACACTCATAACATGTACTGTCTAATACTCACGTATTCATTCTGAATAGCATGTGCAATGCAAGTCAATGGGAAAAACTCGCAAACCAACACAAATTCCGCACTATTCACACAAATAGTACAGTATTAAGGTTACTCGTTACATTGCAAGTTTTTCCCCATTGACTTGCATTGCACACACTATCCGGAATGAATACACGAGTATTACTGCAAATTGTGATTCTGATCTGGCTTATATACCCTAGGTCATATGCAAAGGATTGTTAAAAGAAGGGAATTTTGTTTACTTACCGTAAATTCCTTTTCTTCTAGCTCCAATTGGGAGACCCAGACAATTGGGTGTATAGCTACTGCCTCCGGAGGCCACACAAAGTATTACACTTAAAAGTGTAAGGCCGAAGGGGGCGTGGCTTGAGCTTGATGGCAGGCGGACGCTTTCTCTAAGAGCTCCGCAGGCTGAGGCGGCAGATTACAAATTACAACCCATCAGGCACCTCCAAACATGCCTGGAAAGAAAGGCACAGACAAACCAAGCAGACCACCAGCGCTGAGGAGCGGCAGCACAGCGGTGGATCACTTTTTCAGAAGTGGGAAGCTGTCCCCGGGTCCCAGGCCTGCTCCTGTCATGGCACCTTCGACCACGAGGCAGACGCTTGCAGCAGGAGGAATTAGCAGAGGACATGGTGTGGAAGCGGCAGGGGAGACTCACATCACAGAGGTACAGAGCGGTGTCAGTGCAGCGCTGACAGGATCAAGCTCTCCACGTGTTTTCCAGACACCAGCGATGCAGGGGAATACAGGAGGAGAGCCCGCTGTGAGACATATACAGGAGGAGGGAGGAGGGGGAATTCCAACCTCACAGCAAAGATCAGGAAGTCAGGCTGATGCAGAGAACAGGAGCGTGGGTGCTGAGGGAATTAACCCTGTAAGCACAGACAGCATGAACTCTCAAGGGATATCAGGTTCCCAGGAAAACTCATCCCCAAACAATCAGGGGAAGCAAACTGGAGGCCAAATCACACCTATAGTTAACCCTGGATGTCTCTCTGCAGAAACAGATCGCATATTGCAATTACTGTCAGCTCTCCCTACCAAAAATGATCTAGACATACTAGTGACCAAAATGGAGGCGGCACATGAAAGGGCCCTGTCTATTGTGAAAGGGGACATTGACGCTCTGGATACACGCACAACAGCAGTGGAAAAAGACGTATTTACATTATTTGAAAGAGTTAACACACTGGAGCAAGATCTCTCCAATTCCAGAACACACCTGCAAAATGTCGCCATTCTATTAGATGATCAAGAGAATAGGGGAAGGCGAAATAATATCCGATTGAAAGGCATTCCAGAAGTGATAACAGCCAATGCCCTGCTCAAGTCTGTAACTCTAATATTCAACAAGGTGATGGGGGCTGCTGAGGATACCACTTATGTGATTGATAGGGTCCACAGAGTGTTCCGCCAAGGCCCGGGGGATACTGCCCAACCAAGAGATGTTCTGTGCAGACTACATTACTACACCGATAAAGAAGCCATACTGAGAAATGCATGGACCTATGGAACTGTCTCATATGAAGGGTCTGAAGTCAAGCTCTTTCCTGACATATCATCCAGAACCCTGTACATGAGACGCCAACTTATGCCAATTTTGCAAAAGATCAAAGATAAAGGAGCATCCTACAGATGGGGACATCCATTTCACCTAATAGTTCGCCACAAAGGGGACCAATTCCTGCTGAAGCGTCCGGAGGAAGTGGAAAGTCTCTTCCAATTTCTTGATACGCCTGCGGTGGAAATTCCTAACTGGCTACTGATGGACAGACCTGCCGGGTTACCCCAAAGAAAAAGAGGAAGTAGACGTCTGCCTGCGAGATATCAGAAAAGTTCCAGGGACTTCGTGCCGATCGGTTATTGTTCCCAGGAGGAGCCAGATTGATGACTCGGGTTTGATCATGGTTTTTTGTCTCATGGTGGGAGGAGCGGGAGATAGGCCATATTTTTAGGCCTGGTGTGGTCATCATAATATTGTATTAAGGTCTTGCGAAATGTCCTGAAGTATTCATGCTTTTCGCTCTTTTTTTTTTTTTTTTTTTTTTTCTTCCCCCCCCCCCTTCTCTCTCCCCCCTCCTCTCCATGTGGGTTATAAGGACCCTTGAATTGTTAAGTTTTGAGGATAGTCTGGAAATTTTGGTAGTCATCTAAGTTCTGTGCCTCTCACCGCCCTGTCCCAGTATGGGGGGGTGAGATGTGGGTTTGTAGTTTAAAATAGCAATGTCATTTTTGCCTAGAGCCTGTTCAGCTTCTGCCCTTGGTCTTCCACGCACCCCAAGGGTGGTTCTCCCGTTAGGAGGACACCAGGTCTCCGAAAGTTTCAGTGAGACTGTATAGTTTTAGAGTGTATAATTGTACTGGTCGTTCTTTTAGGCCGGCCGGTACGGTCTATAATTATATTTTGTCTAACTCTTAACGTACTCTTTCTCTAACTCATTATCCTTTTCTCCTTCTTGGTTTCTTTCTTTCTTCTGCGTTTTTTCTCTCTGTAGGGTCTGAACCCTTCTCTCTCCTTCCTGACTTTTCTGACCCCCTCTTCCCTTCCATCCCCTATCCCACTCTCTCATATCCCGTCCTCTCCCGTAGGGGGTACACCACAGCTCTTGACATAACTATGCACAGATCAGGGGTCTCGGAAGTGAAATATGGGACACTAAATGTAAAAGGACTACATAGCCCGGGTAAGAGGTCTATCCTGGCAAACTCGTTAAAAAAAATTGGGGTCCAAGTTGCCTTTCTGCAGGAAACGCATTTATGCAAACATAAACCATTCAAACTAACATCACGCTGGTTCCCTGAGGCATACCATAGCTTCTCACCAGACCCGAAGTCCCGAGGAACTAGCATCCTCATCGCTCGCGCAATTCCCTGGGAGTTCATGGACTCTCGCAGTGATGACATGGGCAGACTATTAATGGTGAAGGGCAGGATCGCCAGGCATATTTACACTCTGGTATCCATATACCTTCCCAATATAGGGCAGATTGACACCCTGGCGGGATTTCTGGAGTCAATGGAGGACTTCGTGGAGGGGACACTCATACTAGGGGGGGATCTCAATATTGCTCTAAACCCAGCGCAGGACACTTCGACAGGCACTTCGGCACATCCTACATCAGCTCTCCGCAGGCTGCGGGGCATGTTACATGAACAGCAGCTTGTGGATACATGGAGACTTCTGCACCCGTCCGATAAAGACTACTCTTTCTATTCAAATGCACATGGAGTGTACTCCAGACTGGATTACTTTTTTGTGAAACACAAAGACCTTGAAAGGATCTCTAAAGCCCAGATAGACAACATAACCTTCTCTGACCACGCACTCTGCACAGTGTCGGTCTTGTTGCAGTCCCCGATTCCACAGCAGTGGCAGTGGAAGCTGAACACTTCCTTGCTGGAGGACCCGGGAAGCCTGCAGATGGTACAGAATTCTTTGACAGAATACTTTACAATGAATGCGGGTGGGGACACTTCACCAACAACGGTTTGGGAGGCTCACAAGTGCGTCATTAGGGGGGTGCTCATACAGCAAGGGGCAAGGAGAAAGAGGGAAAGGGAATTGGAGGTTAACAGGTTGCTCACACAGCTGAGGGATTTAGAGACACAACATAAGCAGATGCCCTCAGCAGAGTTGGGGGGATCCTTATTTAAAGTTCGGGATGAATTGCGGAAATTACTTAACAACAAGGCAAAGGGGGTCCTTAATAGATGCCGTAGACACTTCTATGAATACGGGAACAAGTGCAGCAGGACTTTAGCGAGAGCACTCAGACAACAACAGGCGACAACCTTTATATCAAAAATATCCCCATCACATCCCCAGGGTTCAATATTACACTCTTCGGTAGAAATAGCGGAGGCGTTCCAAAAATTCTATGAGTCCTTATATAATCTAGAGACAAATGACCCTGCGAAGTCAAAATCATCTTTTGAAAGAAAAATTTCAGAGTACCTCAGAGAAGCAAAAATGCCGAGGTTGGAAGATTCTGACATAGCTATGTTAGAAACTCCAATCTCAAAGCAAGAACTGGTGGACGCAATTACGTCATCAAAACCGGGAAAAGCTCCAGGGCCGGATGGCCTTCCCCTGATTTACTATAAAAAATTTACAGAGATGATATCTCCACACCTCCTGTCAGCATTAAATTCCAGGGCCTCAGAGGGCTCAACCCCTAATGCAGATTCGTTGAGAGCACATATTACGGTATTACCAAAAATAGGGAAAGATCCAACACAATGCGCCAGTTATCGCCCGATATCCCTGCTGAATGTGGACACAAAATTATTTGCCAAGATCTTAGCGAACAGGTTGGCTCCTTTTCTTTCTTCAATAATTCATCCAGATCAGGCGGGCTTCATGGCGGGCCGTGAGGCACGGGATAATACTGTTAAGGCCATTAATCTGATACATAAAGCTAAAATGGGGGGTCTACCGTCTATGCTTCTGTCAACAGATGCCGAAAAGGCTTTCGACAGAGTAGACTGGACCTTTATGGAAGCCACGCTCGGTTGTCTTGGGTTGGGACGCGGCATGATGAATTGGATCATGTCTTTATACTCGGTACCCTCGGCAAGAGTCCGGGTAAATGGGATTCTGTCCGACCCATTTAAAATATCTAACGGCACCCGGCAAGGATGCCCATTGTCTCCGCTAATCTTCATCCTGACGCTAGAACCCTTCCTCAGACATGTACGAGCCAATTCTGATATTACAGGCATTGGGGTTGGCCAGGCAACACATAAAGTAGCTGCATATGCGGATGATCTTCTGTTTTTCGTTTCGGCACCAAGGATTTCGCTCCCAAACTTAATGAGGGAGTTTCAGAAATTCTCCAGCCTATCAAACTTTAAGATAAATTTCACAAAATCTGAGGCTCTCAACATAAATCTTACTTTTAAAGAAGTGGAAGAGTTGAAAACATCGTTTAGTTTTCGATGGGCAGCCCAATCCCTAAATTACCTGGGGGTACGTCTGACCAGTGACTTGGGTCTACTTTACTCACAGAACTTCCCATCTCTGTTATCTAGTATCAGGAAAGACTGTGACAGATGGGGGAAATTATTATTCTCCTGGTTTGGCAGATGCCAGATATATAAAATGAATGTCCTACCCAGAATTCTTTACCTGTTACAGGCGCTCCCAATCAAAATACCGTCTGGATTCTTCAAATCTCTGGAATCCATTCAGTCTTCGTTCATTTGGGGAGGTAAATCGGCACGCATAAAAAGAGCTATCTTACACAGGACCAAGGGGGGTGGGGGGATTGGGTTGCCAGATATAAGAAGATATCACTTAGCTGGGCATCTTACTAGAATGATTGACTGGTGCAGGAACGGGTCTCAGAAGGCGTGGGTACAGATAGAGCAGTCCTTTTCCCCAATACCCCTCAACAAATTACCGTGGGTACTCTCTGAGGTCCCTGCAAGATTGAAATCACATCCAACTATCGGACCAACCGTGACATACTGCAATACTGGGAAGGTGCAATCGGAGTTGATACCCAGACACTCGAGCCTGACACCGATCTTGAGCCATCCTGCTTTTGAACCAGGTAGAACAGACCCAGTATTTCAGGCATGGGTTCGGGGCGGGGTGGACCGGGTGGAAGACTTTGGGATTCGGGACAACTGGCCGCAGGTGGAGGGTTTGGGGGTTAGACAGGATCCCATCCCACTGGGTCTATGGAGATGCTTACAATTGACGCATTTTTTCAGTAGTCTCCCAGCTAGGACCCACTTTCAACGTCCTAAGACACAGTTTGAAAAATTGTGTATGGGTTCAGGCACAATACGACATTCGCTTTCAGTGGTTTATTCACTTTTGTCTTCGTCCCCTGACCAACAACTTCCCCCGTTTGCTTCACAATGGGAATGTGATTTGGGTATTCAGCTGACACCAATACAGTGGGAACGGATCTTCAGATTGGCACACACATCTTCCATCAGCTCCAGGTTCCAGGAGGCTAGCTATAAACTGTTATCCAGATGGTACAGAGTACCCTCCAGGTTACATGTCATGTTTCCAACAGTAGACCCCACATGTTGGAGATGTGGCACAGCAGAGGGTAACATTTTACATGTGTTTTGGGGGTGTGAGGCGATCCGGCCCTTCTGGAAGGGAGTGTCCGACACCATTCGCCAGGTTACTGGCAATGACGAGGAGCTGGGACCTGCTGCTGCCCTATTGCATCACTGTGGGGTCCCTGAAAAAACCTATAAGAATTCTTTGAGGAAATTCCTTATTATGGCTGCGAGAGTATGCATACCTGAAAGATGGAGGAGCACGACCCCTCCCACGTTGGTCCAATGGATCAATAAGGTCAATGACCTCATGTACATGGAGGATTTAACCTCCTCGCTGCATGATACATATGAGAAATTCTGGTCCACTTGGCGAGAATGGTTGGACTTCCAACATTCAGAGGAATATAGCGTCCTGGTGGGGGGCGATGTGGCTACCGATGGAACCGCAGTTTGCAACACTTAGCTGAATTCCCCTCCCTACCCCCCCCCCCCCCCCCCCGATTTCCTCCCTCTCTCCCCCCCCCTCTCTTCCCCTCCCCCTCCCATTTTTCTTCCTACTTTTCTATTCTTCTCACACTGATTGCCTAATAACTTCTCTTTCTTCTCTAGCCTTTCTATCTTTCTTGTTTTACATGTATTTGTGAGTCACCTTCGTTATCTGTTTTAATGTGAATCTGTATTAAAGCAAAAATGTGGTGGAACCTAGACTTATCAGGAACCCGGGAGGAGATATATGAAGGAACGTGATTCAGCAAGATACAAATATATATTTCCCGTTTGGCATCTTGTTAATGATATATGTATTGTAGTGCAAATTGGCCTGATTGGTCATAAGAACTGTATTATGTTATGTTGAAGGTTTTCACTTAAAAATAAAGAATTTAAAAAAAAAAAGTGTAAGGCCCCTCCCCTTCTGGCTATACACCCTCCCTTGGGATCACGGGCTCCTCAGTTTTAGTGCAAAAGCAAGAAGGAGGAAAGCCAATAACAGGTTTAAAGACAAATTCAACCCGAAGAAACATCGGAGAACTGAAACCATTCATCATGAACAACATGTGTACCCGAAAAAAACAAAAATCCCTAAGAAAACAGGGCGGGTGCTGGGTCTCCCAATTGGAGCTAGAAGAAAAGGAATTTACGGTAAGTAAACAAAATTCCCTTCTTCTTTGTCGCTCCTAATTGGGAGACCCAGACAATTGGGACGTCCAAAAGCAGTCCCTGGGTGGGTAAAAGAATACCTCGTGATAGGGCCGTCAAACAGCCCTGTCCTACAGGTGGGCAACCGCCGCCTGAAGGACTTGTCTACCTAGGCTGGCGTCCGCCGAAGCGTAGGTATGCACCTGATAATGCTTGGTAAAGGTGTGCAGACTCGACCAGGTAGCCGCCTGGCACACCTGCTGAGCCGTAGCCTGGTGCCGTAATGCCCAGGACGCACCCACGGCTCTGGTAGAATGGGCCTTCAGCCCTGAAGGAACCGGAAGCCCCGCAGAACGGTAGGCTTCAAGAATTGGTTCCTTGATCCACCGAGCCAGGGTGGATTTGGAAGCTTGCGACCCTTTACGCTGACCAGCGACAAGGACAAAGAGTGCATCCGAGCGGCGTAAGGGCGCCGTGCGGGAAATGTAGATCCTGAGTGCTCTGACCAGATCCAACAAATGCAAACCTTTCTCAAATTGATGAACTGGATGAGGACACAAGGAAGGTAATGTGACATCCTGATTGAGATGAAAGGGGGATACCACCTTAGGGAGAAACTCAGGAATCGGACGTAGAACCACCTTGTCCTGGTGAAACACCAGGAAGGGAGATTTGCATGAGAGCGCCGCTAGCTCGGACACTCTCCGAAGAGACGTGACCGCTACTAGAAAGGCCACTTTCTGTGAAAGACGAGAAAGGGAAACATCCTTCATAGGCTCGAAAGGCGGCTTCTGGAGGGCAATTAGAACCTTGTTCAGATCCCAGGGCTCTAACGGCCGCTTGTAAGGAGGGACGATATGACAAACTCCTTGCAGGAACGTGCGTACCTGAGTAAGTCGTGCTAGGCGTTTCTGAAAAAATACAGATAGTGCTGAGACTTGTCCTTTAAGGGAACTGAGCGACAAACCTTTTTCCAACCCGGATTGCAGGAAGGAAAGAAAAGTAGGCAATGCAAAAGGCCAGGGAGAAACTCCCTGAGCAGCGCACCAAGATAAGAATATCTTCCACGTCCTGTGGTAGATCTTGGCGGAGGATGGTTTTCTAGCCTGTCTCATGGTGGTAATAACCTCTCGAGACAATCCTGAAGACGCTAGGATCCAGGACTCAATGGCCACACAGTCAGGTTCAGGGCCGCAGAATTCAGGTGGAAAAACGGCCCTTGAGATAGCAAGTCTGGTCGTTCTGGTAGTGCCCATGATTGGCCTACCGTGAGGTGCCACAGATCTGGGTACCACGATCTCCTCGGCCAGTCTGGAGCGACGAGGATGGCGCGACGGCAGTCGGCCCTGATCTTGCGCAGCACTCTGGGTAACAATGCCAGAGGCGGGAACACATAAGGTAGCCGGAATTGCGACCAATCTTGAACTAAGGCGTCTGCCGCCAGAGCTCGGTGATCGTGAGACCGTGCCATGAAAGCCGGGACCTTGTTGTTGTGCCGTGACGCCATCAGGTCGACGTCCGGCATCCCCCAGCGGCGACAGATCTCCTGAAACACGTCCGGGTGAAGGGACCATTCCCCTGCGTCCATACCCTGGCGACTGAGGAAGTCTGCTTCCCAGTTTTCCACGCCTGGGATGTGAACTGCGGATATGGTGGAAGCCGTGTCTTCCACCCACGTCAGAATCCGTCGGACTTCCTGGAAGGCTTGCCGACTGCGTGTTCCACCTTGGTGGTTGATGTACGCTACCGCTGTGGAGTTGTCCGACTGAATTCGGATCTGCTTGCCTTCCAGCCACTGCTGGAAGGCTTGTAGGGCAAGATACACTGCTCTGATTTCTAGAACATTGATCTGAAGGGTGGACTCTTCCTGAGTCCACGTCCCTTGAGCCCTGTGGTGGAGAAACACTGCTCCCCACCCTGATAGACTCGCGTCTGTCGTGACTACCTCCCAGGATGGGGGTAGAAAGGACTTTCCTTTCGACAAAACGGTGGGAAGAAGCCACCACCGAAGAGATTCCTTGGCCGCCTGAGAAAGGGAGACGTCTCTGTCGAGGGACGTCGACTTCCCGTCCCATTGGCGGAGAATGTCCCATTGTATTGGACGGAGATGAAACTGCGCGAAAGGGACTGCTTCCATTGCTGCTACCATCTTCCCTAGGAAGTGCATGAGGCGTCTCAAGGGGTGAGACTGGCCTTGAAGGAGAGATTGCACCCCTGTCTGTAGTGAACGCTGTTTGTCCAGCGGAAGCTTCACTATCGCTGAGAGAGTATGAAACTCCATGCCAAGGTATGTTAGCGATTGGGTCGGAGTCAGATTTGACTTTGAAAAGTTGATGATCCACCCGAAACTCTGGAGAGTCTCCAGCGCAACGTTCAGGCTGTGTTGGCATGCCTCTTGAGAGGGTGCCTTGACAAGTAGATCGTCCAAATACGGGATCACAGAGTAACCTTGAGAGTGCAGGACTGCTACTACTGCTGCCATGACCTTGGTGAAGACACGTGGGGCTGTCGCCAGCCCGAAAGGCAGAGCTACGAACTGAAGGTGTTCGTCTCCTATAACAAAAGCGTAGAAAACGCTGGTGCTCTGGAGCAATCGGCACGTGGAGATAAGCATCCTTGATGTCTATAGATGCTAGGAAATCTCCTTGAGACATTGAGGCGATGACGGAGCGAAGGGATTCCATTCGGAACCGCCTGGTTTTTACGTGCTTGTTGAGCAGTTTTAGATCCAGAACGGGACGGAATGACCCGTCCTTTTTTGGCACCACAAACAAGTTGGAGTAAAAACCGTGACCTTGTTCCTGTAGAGGAACGTGGGTCACCACTCCTTCCGCTTTTAGAGTTGACACCGCTAGCCGCAGAGCATCGGCTCGGTCGGGAGGTGGAGAAGTTCTGATGAAGCGAGTTGGAGGACGAGAGCTGAACTCTATCCTGTACCCGTGAGACAGAATGTCTCTCACCCAACGGTCTGTGACCTGTGGCAGCCAAATGTCGCCAAAGCGGGAGAGCCTGCCACCGACCGAGGATGCGGAGAGAGGAGGCCGAAAGTCATGAGGAAGCCGCCTTGGTAGCGGGTCTTCCGGCTGTCTTTTTTGGGCGTGACTGAGTCCGCCAAGAATCTGAGCTCCTCTGATCCTTTTGAGTCCTTTTGGACGAGGAGAATTGGGACCTGCCTGAGCCTCGAAAGGACCGAAACCCCGACTGTCCTCTCCTCTGTTGGGGTTTATTTTGTCTGGGCTGAGGTAAAGATGAATCTTTACCCTTGGAGTGTTTAATGATTTCATCTAAGCGCTCCCCAAACAGTCGGTCACGAGAAAATGGCAAACTGGTTAAACACTTTTTGGAAGCAGAATCTGCCTTCCATTCTTTTAACCACAAGGCTCTGCGTAAAACTACGGAGTTGGCGGACGCCACTGCCGTACGGCTCGTAGAGTCTAGGACAGCATTAATCGCGTAAGACGCAAATGCAGACATTTGAGAGGTTAAGGGTGCCACCTGCGGAGCAGATGTACGTGTGACCGTGTCAATCTGTGTAAGACCAGCTGAAATAGCTTGGAGTGCCCATACGGCTGCGAATGCTGGAGCAAACGACGCGCCGATAGCTTCATAGATGGATTTCAACCAGAGCTCCATCTGCCTGTCAGTGGCATCTTTAAGTGCCGCCCCATCTTCCACTGCAACTAAGGATCTAGCTGCAAGCCTGGAGATTGGAGGATCCACCTTGGGACACTGGGTCCAGCCCTTGACCACGTCCGGGGGAAAAGGATAACGTGTATCCTTAAGCCGTTTGAAAAAACGCTTATCCGGATAAGCGTGGTGTTTCTGGATTGCCTCTCTAAAGTCAGAGTGGTCCAGAAATACACTTAAATTACGCTTGGGATACCTGAAATGGAATTTCTCCTGCTGTGAAGCTGTCTCCTCCACAGGAAGAGCAGGTGGAGAAATGTCCAGCATTTTATTGATGGACGCTATAAGATCATTCACTATGGCGTCACCATCAGGAGTATCCAAATTGAGAGCGGTCTCAGGATCAGAATCCTGATCAGCTATCTCCGCCTCATCATACAGAGAGTCCTGCTGGGACCCTGACCAGTGTGATGAAGTCGAGGGCCGCTCATAGCGAGCTCGTTTAGGCTGTCTGGGACTGTCGTCCGTGTCAGAGCCATCACCCTGGGATGCAAGAGACACCCCCGGATCCCGGAACTGTTCCAACTGAGGGGGACCAGGGAGCAATGAGTTAACAGTGTCCATGGCCTGAGTTACTGGTCTAGACTGCAATGTTTCAAGAATTTTAGTCATAGTCACAGACAATCTGTCAGCAAAGACTGCAAACTCCGTCCCTGTCACCTGGACAGTATTCACAGGAGGTTCTGCCTGGGTCACCTCCAGCAGAGGCCCCGGCCGAGCAAGTGCCACAGGGGCCGAGCACTGCACACAGTGGGGGTCAGTGGAACCTGCCGGTAGAACAGCCCCACATGCGGTACAAGCAGCATAGAAAGCCTGTGCCTTGGCACCTTTGCTTTTTGCGGTCGACATGCTGTTGTGTCCTCTGAGAAATCTAGGAGGGTATATAGCAGAGGATCCCCAGCGACCGTACAGTGCAATGTAAAGCTGCAAGCATAAAATACAATATACACTTCGGCACCAGTGGGGGTCAGCCCTTGAGGGCAGCTTACCGCCCGCTGAAAAGCGGGTGTGTGGGCACCAGAATCCCGTGTCTGGGTCTCCCAGTCTCCTCTCTCCAGCTCAGACTGCACATCAGGAATGGCTGCCGGCGTCCTGTGAAGAGGGGCGGACCGTGGGCGTGCCTCAAACAAAGTGCGGGAAACTGGCGTCCCACTGTGCCCAGTGTGAGGGCTGGAGTATGCAAAGCAGACTCCAGCCCTCTGCGCTGACGTTCTGTACAGCGTCCCGCCCTTCCCCTGACTGGCAGGCCTGGGGGCGGGAACGAAACGAAACTAGGCCGCAGAAGCCGGGGACTCGAGTAATAAGCGCGGCCGTGATATATGCACGGCCAGCGCGGAAGTCCCCGGCGCACCACAAGTCCCAGCCGCGCCGCAGCGAAAAAACTGACAGCAGCGGCCGTGCGGCAGTTTCAAATACGTGTGCCCTCTCAGCAAGGCTGCAGATAGGAATGGCACCAGCGCGCAGCGCTGTTGTCCCCGGCGCACTAACACACCCAGCAACGCTGCGGTGTGCGCGCGATATGTACGGGGACACAGAGTACCTTGACGTAGCAGGGCCAGTCCCTGACGATACTCAGCTCCATTCCAGCAGGTTCTCAGGGGCTGTGGATGGAGCACGGTCTCAGTGCCTGGAGACCGGTAAAATCCCACTTCACCCAGAGCCCTAAGGGGGATGGGGAAGGATGCAGCATGTGGGCTCCAGCCTCCGTACCCGCAATGGGTACCTCAACCTTAACAAACACCGCCGACAAAAAGTGGGGTGAGAAGGGAGCATGCTGGGGGCCCTAGTATGGGCCCTCTTTTCTTCCATCCGACATAGTCAGCAGCTGCTGCTGACTAAACAGTGGAGCTATGCGTGTATGTGTGCCTCCTTCGCACAAAGCATGAAAACTGAGGAGCCCGTGATCCCACGGGAGGGTGTATAGCCAGAAGGGGAGGGGCCTTACACTTTTAAGTGTAATACTTTGTGTGGCCTCCGGAGGCAGTAGCTATACACCCAATTGTCTGGGTCTCCCAATTAGGAGCGACAAAGAAATCCACATTTGACTTTTAGGATCGCTACTTCCAATAGGTGGCGCTGCGCTAGAGTAAGTCTCCTTTCCTGGAGAGACAATCTGAATACACGAGTATTAGACAGTACTCGTTATGAGTATAGCCAGTACGAATAGTTAGATACTCGCTCAACTCTAATCAGCACCTCTGAAACATCCTTAAAGACATTCCAGGTGACTAGCAGATGGAGTGACGTAAGAGTATGACAAGGGGGTGTAAAGTGGTCATCAGAGGGAAAGGAGGAACTTTTAAAAATCTAAAGGCCGCTTTACACGCAACGACATCGCTAACGAGATGTCGTTGGGGTCACGGAATTGGTGACGCACATCCAGCCTAGTTAGCGACGTCGTTGAGTGTGAAACGCATGAACGACCGTTAACTATCAAAATTACTTGCCTAATCGTTGATGCGTCTTCCTTTCCCGATTATCGTTGCTGTTGCAGGATGCAGGTTGTTCGTCGTTCCTGCAGCAGCACACATCGCTACCTGTGACATCGCAGGAACAAGGAACATCACCTTACCTGCGGCCGCCTGCAATGAAAAAGGAAGGAGGTGGGCGGGATGTTTGTCCCGCTCACCTCCGCTTCTATTGGGCGGCAGCTTAGTGACGCTGCACGAACCGCCCCCCTTAGAAAGAAGGCGGTTCGCCGACCACAGTGACGTCGCTAGGCAGGTAAGTAGTGTGACGGGTGTAAGCGATGTTGTGTGCCACGGGCAGCGATTTGCCCGTGACGCACAACCGACGGGGGCGGGTACGCTCGCTAGCGATATCGCTGCGTGTAAAGTGCCCTTTAGGCTTAACACACATTTTGGTTTGTTTTACACATCTTTCTTTATTGCTGGTTTCAATATGTTTAGGTTAGTGGTTTTACGACCTTCAGTCTGAATCTGCAATGTGCACAGTGCAATAATAACAATAAAAAAGTATTGCATGAAAGGGTATGACTAAAGTTTTTACCACTTCTGACTATATATAGGAACACACACTCTGGTAACGCTAGAAACATTTTAAAGTACATAATTTAGAATTTAAAGCAAATATAAAAATACTGCACAGTCAGAAAAAAAATTATAAGAAAAAAGTAAACTATCAGAATTTCTGGTTTATATGGTAATGTTATTTCCATAGAGAAGCCTCCCTACATACGAACCATATGAAGCACTTACCACTGGCCGATCAGCATCCTTTCCCAGTCCATCAACAAGTTCCTGCGAAGGGACGGAGTCCACTGAACACTCATTAGTGTTTTCGCTTGTTTGCTCTGTGTCAGTTTAATAACACAAGAAGTTAGTACATATACAGTAAGACTTGTCTAATATAGGGTGAAAAGTTATAGAGGTGCCTTACTCCAAGTATTCTGTTAATAATACATGCAATACTGAACATAAGTAGAGGAGGAAAGCTATGCAAATGCCGCTGAGAACACCAAGTTGCTGATCTTTGCTCGGTTTCTATCTTCACACCCATTGTTACAAGACTACAATGCTAACCACATCACCATCATGTTACCACGTAATGGTTGGCAGTAAGAAAGGCAATATATACTGTGCATAAAGTCTTCATTAGAAGAGAACAGTCTTCTCTGTGCTCAATGTATACTATCCATGGTAGAAATGCAGGATGGACGACTGCTCACCTTGTAAGGAGTCTCGGCTTGACTGCTCGGCTATATCAGAAGTGCTACTACAGCGGGTAAGCTCCTGGGGCTCCTGGCAGCCAGCGCCTCCAGATTCATAGCCGGCTTCCTGCGGCTGCTGTATCTCATCCACTTCTAAAGAGTTTAAAAAGAAAAGTTAAAACTAGAAAAGTATTATATATTCTACTGTTTAAAGGAAACCGGATAAGATGACTTGACTAATGAAAGTAGTGGGGTGGCTGTATAGGGCCTAATACAACAATAGAAATGATGGCTATTCTGTAGTAAATCAATGAGTCAGCGGCTGAAGAATCAAGCAGAAGAGTCTGGAAGAGCACGGGTGCAGTCTGATGCACTCGGGGTACAGTGAACCCCCAAAAGTGGATTCAAACTCATTTGGATCTGGAGTCTAATCTTGATTTCTCAGCGTTGGCACATCAGATTTCTACAGAGTGGATATCATTTTATTGTTGTGCTAAAACCTATACAACGATATCACTAGATTCAATCGTAAAATCATCCTGACCACTTCCCTTTAACCCCTTCAGCCCCGGGGCACTTTCCGTTTTTGCGTTTTTGTTTTTTGCTCCCCTTCTTCCGAGAGCCGTAACTTTTTTATTTTTCCGTCAATCTTGCCATATGAGGGCTTGTTTTTTGCGGGACAAGTTGTACTTTTAAATGAAACCATAAGTTTTACCATATGGTGTACTGGAAAGCAGCAAAAAAATTCCAAGTGTGGAAAAATTGCAAAAAAAGTGTGATGGCACAATAGTTTTTGGGATGTTTTATTCACGGTGTTCACTATATGGTAAAACTGATGTGTGGGTATGATACCTGAGGTCGGTGCGAGTTTGTAGACACCAAACATGTATAGGTTTACTTGTATCTAAGGGGTTAAAAAAAATTCACAAGTTTGTCCAATAAAAGTGGCGCACGTTTTGCGCCATTTTCCAAAACACGTAGCGTTCTTATTTTTTGGGATCTATGGCTCAGTGACGGCTTATTTTTTGCGTCTCGAGCTGATGTTTCTAATGGTAGCATTTTTGCGCAGATGCTACGTTTTGATCGCCTGTTATTGCATTTTGCGTAAAACTTGCGGCGACCAAAAAACGTAATTTTGGCGTTTGGAATTTTTTTGCCACTACGCCGTTTACCAATCAGATTAATTGATTTTATATTTTGATAGATCGGGCATTTCTGAACGCGGCGATACCAAATATGTGTATATTTATTTATTTTTTAACCCTTTAATTTTCAATGGGGGGAAAGGGGGGTGATTTGAACTTTTAGGTTTTTTGTTTTTTTTTTAATTTTTTAAAACTTTTTTTTTTACTTTTTTTATTTTATTTTACTAGTCCCCCTAGGGGGCTATAGCGATCAGCAATCCGATTGCTGATCGCTATCTGCTGATCACAGCTATACCGCTGTAATCAGCAGATTCAGTCACTTTCTTTCTTCCTCTGCTCCGTGCCGAGGAAGAATGAAAGTGAAACTTCTTAGCACCAGGCGTCATCACATGACCCTGTGCTACGATGGCAACCACCGAACGTCACGTGATCACTCACGTGACGTCCGGAGGGGGCGGCGGTAAGAAAAAAAGATGGCCGCGCGCATATAGATCTCGCTGCCAGACTTTGGCAGCGAGATCTAAGGGGTTAATGTTCCGGGTGGAATGCGATTCCACTCGGAACATGTAGGCACACATGTCAGCTGTTGAAAACAGCTGATATGTGTGCCGATCCACGCCGCCTGCCCGCGGCAGGGGGCGGGGATTACCGGGACACGATCCATGACGGAAAGATCCGTCCATGGTCGTGAAGGGGTTAAACCTATTACTATGGAAACTAATGGTGTAAATGCCACCATTATTCCCTGTTCATTCATCCTGCTTGTATAGAAGTCCTCAGACAACCAAATTACAATTTGTGTGCGTGTGTGTGTGCGCAATCTGGTGTGCGCGCAATCTGGTGCGCGCGCGTGTGTGTGTGCGCAATCTGGTGCGCGCGCGTGTGTGTGTGTGTGTGCGCGCAATCTGGTGCGCGCGCGTGTGTGTGTGCGCAATCTGGTGCGCGCGCGTGTGTGTGTGTGTGTGCGCGCAATCTGGTGCGCGCGCGTGTGTGCGCAATCTGGTGCGCGCGCGCGTGTGTGTGCGCAATCTGGTGCGCACGCGCGTGTGTGTGCGCAATCTGGTGCGCACGCGTGTGTGTGCGCAATCTGGTGCGCACGCGTGTGTGTGCGCAATCTGGTGCGCACGCGTGTGTGTGCGCAATCTGGTGCGCACGCGTGTGTGTGCGCAATCTGGTGCGCATGCGTGTGTGTGTGCGCGCAATCTGGTGTGCGCGCAATCTGGTGCGCGAGTGTGTGTGCGCGCGCAATCTGGTACCCGGCCGCTTGCACGCAGCCACAGGCACCCAGCCGCCCGATCACCGCACAGACAGGACCCCCAGGTACCGCTATATTCGCTTTATAAGACGCACCCCCCATTTTCCTCTCAAATTTTTGGGAGGAAAAGTGTGTCTTATAAAGCGAAAAATACGGTAATTTTATATTACATAATACCACATTGTGTTGTAAATTGTAGAAGACTTTAGTGAACACAAAAAAGGAGCAAAAGCATCTAAATCAGTTCAGACTGGACAGAAGGAAAGACTAAGTTAGGTTGTAAGGTGAAAGAAGATTGGAAACCTTACACGGCAGAGCAGGGAATAAGGGAGAGATAGATACAGTACCTGAAAGTTTCTGAGAGCAAGAAGCATAAGAGATACCAGGTAAGAGAGAGCTCACAGTGTGGAGGAGGTGTGGAACGCTTTTAGCAGCGGGCAAAGCCTCATACAGGTGAACACAGTTGCTGATAGATTGACTTCTCTTGGCTTTTAGAGAAGAGTAAAGGGAATAAGAAAAAATGTCAACAAAATGACCAGCACCCAAGAGATCCAACAGTAACATCCAACACAGGAATTTCCTAAGAGTTCAATACCAGGACTGAGAAAACCAAAAGGCAGACATTTCTGAACCAGTTAAGACATACAATCACAGAGGCTCTTGCTTTCATAGTTGGGTCTTTGGGGTAATATTTTAACATTTGAAAATCATAAAAATCCAAGAAAGATGAGTGTATATGAAAATCTGACCACTGAGCGATGATGGGACTGATGAGGGGGAAGACATGGCAACGACCGATTGTCTGCAGTGGTCACATGTCTCTGCCAAAGGTGGAAGCAAGCAGACTGGAGGAGGAATGGTGGGGAAATCCCTCCTAGATGCATCCCATCTCTGACATGGTGTGCACCAAAAATACAGTGTGTGTAAATTATTGTAAATCTGTCTAACCACATATAGGCACTGTCCCTTCTGCTAAGCCATTTCAACTTCTTAGAAAAGTGCCAGGGTATGAGCGTAAAAAGTAACGAACTATTTTTGTGCGCCATAACATGCTATTATAGGTCAGAAGACTTACATAGGGTCATCATAAATCCCCTATATTCTTAAGGATAGTGTTACTACTATTATCACTATAGCGCTGCACCCATTTTAAATGGAATAACTTTTTAAGAATTACCTGAAGCCTTTTGCCGCACAATGTTCCTGGCTTTCTCCACACCGGGCGCCCCTGAGGTAGTAGCACTGCGGAATCTCATCGGCTCATGAGCATCGGGATGATTTCTCCAACTCAAAGAGAATGACCGGCCCACTGCAGCCCCCTTCTGAGGATCAGCGTAGCAGCCTAATTATAGAGAAGAACATGAAAATCCCGCAGTAATCATTCAGAAGATCGGACATCTGATAAACTGGTAAAATTCATACTTTAAAAAGTCAACCTATCAGATGCAATATGCACTAAGATCCATGAGCAGTTCTGGGTGTATATTGCTAATCCCTGCCTAACCGTCCAGTATCTAGTAGCATAGATAAAGAGATATTTAGAAAAAGTATTTCTAAAGATCTTTTATGATATGCTATTGAACGCAAGGACTAGTCACAAGGGCGTTAGTTCCCCCCCCCCTCAACTAGTCTGCCCTCTTAGCATGTTAGCACGCCCCTGTGGGTATGCTAACATGCTCCTTAATGCCCATTGCCCAGCGTCATCAACCGTGACGAGCGTGCCTGTGTCTGTTCTCACCGCCTCAGACGCTGGGCTTAGAGTCAATGCACATGATCAGAATGCCCAGCACTTCCGGCCATGCGCACAAGACCTCTCTGAAGCCAGAATACATAGACCCGGCTACATAGTGCACATGACCAAAAGTGCTGGGCATTCTGATCAAGCACACTGACTCTAGGCCCAGCGTCTGAGGCGGTGACAATGGACACAGGTACACGTGTCACTGCTGATGACGCTGGGCAATGGGCATTAAAAAGCATGTTAGCACGCCCCTGTGGGTGTGCTAACATACTAAGAGGGTGGACTAGTTGGGGAAATAACGCCACTGTGGCTAGTCCCTGGCCTCATCAGCATATCATAACAGATCTTTAGAAATACTTTTTCTAAAGATCTCTTTATCTATGCTACTATATACAGGGACAGTTAGGCAGGGATTAGCAATATGCACCCAGAACTGCTCGTGGTTCTGGTTGTATATTGGACCAGACAGGTTCCCTTAATCAATTGATTGTGCAAATGGCCTCTTGAGAGAGGAAGATAATAGGATCTCCAATGACTATCAGAAGTAGCAATCTTAAAAGTCAATATCCACTCTTTTAAAGGGCCTTACTACATGATGTAGGATACGAAGCTGAACCAAAAACTCCATTTGCAGACAAGTGTTTTCGGAGTATTTTAACAGTAAAAAACAGGAGGACTGGTTTGGCTGGGTGAGAAGCCTCGGACAGAGAAGTCGCGGAGGTAAAGTGTCTCCTTGTGATGACTGCTGAGTCGGTATAAGGAAACTTCTAGACCAGGCCGATTCTCATCCCAGGTTTGACAGCACCACTTCCAGTCCAGGGCACGACACACTGAGTCAGTGCTTTCTCAGTTGGCATATGACTGTAGGGACAGTCTAACTACTCATTTCAATGGCTGAATCAGCCTCCCGATTACCTTCTTGGTCACAGGCAATGCATAGATTAGAGGAGACTGGATCAGCTATAGATGCAAGCAGTTAGCCTGCACCCCTCTTCTCACCTTCCAAATACCATGTTGTTTCAGCCCTTCAGCTCCAGTGGTGCCTGCACCTGGTTCACTGGTCATACATCATTCACATGCCACTGGAGACAATCACTAGCCTCAGAAATATGTGCCGTTCATGCCAGCCTCACCACGGAGGCCAGAAACTCCCTGCATCCATCACATAAACCATAGACATTAGGTCATCACTGCAAGACTAGTGAGGAGATCTCTGGAGCAACAGATAGCAGACAAAGAAGATATGGAAGCACAGCAAGCCAAGATCCGGAAAGCTGAGGCAATGATCGTAGAATATAGCTTTTTTAATTGGGCAAAGAACTACCTTCATTTGTAGAAATCAGCATATATCTCTTTAAAAATGATAATCCACTATCTGACAACCCCTGCCTAATCAATGCATGACTACTATTAAAACAATCCATACTCCCCACGCACAGGGATGCCATCCAGTGATGTCAGCGCTGCTATTCCTGGGGAGTGGTGCGACATTGTGCCACATGCAGGCTGTAGCTGCTGTTCAGACTGTGCTCCAGTCCATCAATATTTTGTCAGGTTGGATGTTTTCTCTGATGAAAAAGCAAGAGATACAGCTGAACAGCGGCCGCTCATTTACTGCAGCCTAGAAGTGACGCAACAACGTCACTCTCCAGGAACGTCCGCACAGACATCACTGAGACGGCACCACTGCGGAGGAGAGTATGGATTGTTTTTTAGTTTAGTTGTGGACATGAATTATAGGGATTGTCCAGGTGTGTGCTAAAGTGGATATGGGAGTCTTAAAGAGAACCTTTCACTACAGTTTTGTTTTTAACAATATAGAAAGGGGCTGAGGAGCGAATTAAAACTTTTTTCCTTTCTCCATAACTTTGCTGAGATATGAACTACTAAAGTTTAGGGGGCATAATATGCAAATTTTCCCTTTAATCAAGGGGGCGATGAGAGATTCTTCTCTTTCTCCCCTCTATGACTGTGCCCAAATCATAAGAAGGCAGAGTCATATGGAGGAGGGCCAGAACAGGCAGTCTCAATGTGATCCAGTGTAATTTCATGAATCTCCTTGCAATGATCTTCACTGCTCCGGCGCTCTCGTCCAAATCCAGCGCTGTAATGTCAGTTAAGGCAAAGTCACACTAAGCAACATCGCTAGCAACATCGCTGATGAGTCACACTTTTTGTGACATAACAGCGATCTTTCTAGCGATGTTGCTGTGTGTGACATCCAGCAACAACCTGGCCCCTGCTGTGAGGTCGTTGGTTGTTGCCGAATGTCCTGGGCCATTTTTTAGTTGTTGGTGTCCCACTGGGCAACATGTCTAAAAGGTGGCTTTACACACTGCAACATCGCAAACGACATCGCTGTAACGTCACCGGTTTTGTGACGTAATAGCGACCTCCCCAGCGACATTGCAGTGTGTAAAACACATCAGCGACCTGGCCCCTGCTGTGAAGTTGCTGATCGCTACAAATCGTTCAGGACCATTCTTTGGTCCTTTGTTTCCCGCTGTGCAGCATGATCGCTAGAAAGTCTCAGTGTGTAAAGGGGACTTAAATGTGCAGGCAGCAGGAGCCGGCTTCTGCGGACACTGGTAACCACGGTAAACATAGGGTAACCAAGAAGCCCTGTCCTTGGTTACCCGATATTTACCTTCGTTACCAGCCTCCGCCGCTCTCACTGTCAGTGCCGGCTCCTTGCACATGTAGCAGAGTACACATCGGGTAATTAACCCCATGTGTGCTGTAGCTAGGAGAGCAGGGATCCAGCGCTAAGCGGTGTGCGCGGCTCCCTGCTCTCTGCACGTGTAGCTGCAGCACACATCGGGTAATTAACCCGATGTGTACTGTAGCTAGGAGAGCAGGGAGCCAGCACTAAGCAGTGTGCGCTGCTCCCTGCTCTCTGCACGTGTAGCTGCGTGTGCTGGTAACCAAGGTAAATATCGGGTTGGTTACCCGATATTTACCTTAGTTACCAAGCGCAGCATCTCTTCAGTGCGTCGCTGCCGGCTGGGGGCTGGTCACTGGTTGCTGGTGACAGCTCACCAGCAACCCGTGTAGCGATGCTCCAGCGATCCCTGCCAGGTCAGGTTGCTGGTAGGATCGCTGGAGCGTCTGACTGTGTGACCTCTCACCAGCAACCTCCTAGCAACTTACCAGCGATCCCTATCAGGTTGTATCGTTGTTGGGATCGCTGGTAAGTTGTTTAGTGTGATGGTACCTTAACACCATATCAACAACCAGCAACTAGTTGTCGACTCAGAATTCAGTGACGCAGGCGTGGTTTAGCCTTTTCTTTACAACGCCCTCTTCAACTCCGATTGGTGGTCACAACTAAGCAACAAGGTCTCACTTCCGTCCTTTGTTCACGATCACATACTGCTTTTCGGATCATAGTAGAGACCTCCAGGCTTGCGTGCTGGTTTGCGGATCTTTATTTCATTGCAGCAGCGATCCCGCTAGCTGTCTGCATATCACAGCCCGGAGGACTCTACTGCGATCTGCAATCCAGAACCTTTGGCTGGAAGTCACAGGAAGTTACCGCCCAGTCACAACGCACTTACGACTACCAATAGGAGCGGAGAGGGGCGCGGAAAAGGCAACGTAGTACACGCCTATATGTTGTTAATCGTTCAATGTGACAGGGTCTCAGTGACCAACGATGTTGTTGTACAAGTTGTTTATGGATCGCCAGATCGTTGGTGCATCGTTGTTAAGGTTTGAATGTGTGACATCTCACCAGCGACCTCCTAGCAACTTACCAGCGATCCCTATCAGGTTGTATCGTTGTTGAGATCGCTGGTAAGTTGTTTAGTGTGACGGTACCTTAAGTGGTGGGAGTGAGGAGAGTCCTCAGTGTAGTCAAGTGAGACATCTAATTTCACCAAATCATGCTGAAAAGGCCTGTTCTCAACTGTTCAGGGGGCGTTTGTAATTTCTTTCCTCTCCATGATGCAGCCATCCTATGATTGGACAGCATCATAGAGGGTAAAATGGAAATGTCCCCGGAGAAAAAAAAACTCTGTTAATGCAGCCTTGAGTAAAGCGTAAATCAGCATGTTAGGCACGTAAACATCAGGGGGCCATATCTTTACATCCATCCTACACATATTTCTCCTGACTTACCCTTTCCCCTCTGTTTCTTCTCCTTTTGCTCACTCAGTTTGTCCAAGGGTAAAGTGGTCATGTCCAGTCCATACACTGTCCGTGCTAGCACCGCGGTGAGCGAGTCCATGATTTTGGACCACTCACTGATTAGCTCTTCCCAGTCGGTGAGGGAGGACAGAACGCTCAGCAGCTCATCCCACAGTTCCCGAGAAATAAAAACACTCAGATTGGCTCTGATCCACGCTACAATAAGTGTCTATGATAAGAAAAAAAAAAAAATTGTTACCTGGACAGTAATTGAAGAAAAGAAAAAAAAAAAAAAAAGAAGATACTGATAAATGTGCCTGTAGAAAGAAGATATATCTTTGTACCGTGTTAGCCAGTAGAGATAACTTGTTTTTTTTTTTTTTTTTATTGCTCCATTCTATATCCTGTTGTGTATAAATATATGACTCTTCAGATTTTGTGCTATACGGAGCCTGATGAAGAGACCTGAGAGTCTGGAAAGCTTGCTATTATTACCATCTTTTCAGTTAGGCATTAAAAGGTATCAACCACTGAGGATTTCAGTTCTTTTAAACAAACTTTTTGTAGAAAGAAGGACATAGCTAATGAAAAAACACAAGCATTTTAAAGGGGGTGCAATGACAAAACTGAGACAGTCTTTATATTACATGATGCTTAAGGAGAACCTGTCAGGTCCACAGTGCACCCAGACCCACAAGCAGTTCTGTGCATATTGCTACTCCCTGCCCAACGGTCCCAGCAACTGGTAGCAGACATAAAGAGATCTTTACAAAAACTTTCTAATGAACATTAATGTGCATGACCGGAAGTGCGGATGACTTCTGATCATGGGCAGTGAGAGTCTTTGAAGACAGGACACATACACCCAGCGTGAAAGGAGCTCAATGCTAATGAGTACAAAACCGCTAGCATGTGCAAATTTGTATTACATTGCCACAACGCTGGGTATTGTAAAGCAGGTTATTGCGCCCACAAAGGCGTGCTAACAAGCTAGGAAGTCCGACTAGCCAGGGGACTAATGCCCTTGCGACAAGTCACAGCCCTCATTAGCATCTCATAAATGATCTTTAGAAATACTTTTTCTAAAGATCTGTTTATATATGCTGCTATATGCTGGGACTGTTAGGGATTCTAAATATGCACCCAGAACTGCTCGTGGTTCTGGGTGCACTTGAGATCTGACAGGTTCCCTTTAAAGGGGTTTTCCTATCTACAGGTATGTGCGAGTGTTTGTGCTGCAATTATTTATTATTTTTACCATTCATTTGAATGGGTGAAAAACGCTGCAAAAATAGTTAAGGAATTGACGTACGGCAGATGTGAGACTGCTTCAAATCTGCAAGGGAAAAAAAGCAATATGTGCAAGAAATGGTATAGTAAAAAGCTGTGTTTTATTGTGGCGAAACCATGTATGGGGGGGGGAAAAAAATGCAGCAAAGAAGGGAATTTTGTTACTTACCGTAAATTCCTTTTCTTCTAGCTCTTATTGGGAGACCCAGACGATTGGGTGTATAGCACTGCCTCCGGAGGCCACACAAAGCAATTACACTAAAAAGTGTAAGGCCCCTCCCCTTCTGGCTATACACCCCCAGTGGGATCACTGGCTCACCAGTTTTAGTGCAAAAGCAAGAAGGAGGAAAGCCAATAACTGGTTTAAACAAATCCTCTCCGAGTAACCTCGGAGAACTGAAAACCGTTCAACATGAACAACATGTGTACCCGCAAACAAACCAAAAATCCCGAAGGACAACAGGGCGGGTGCTGGGTCTCCCAATAAGAGCTAGAAGAAAAGGAATTTACGGTAAGTAACAAAATTCCCTTCTTCTTCAGCGCTCTATTGGGAGACCCAGACGATTGGGACGTCCAAAAGCTGTCCCTGGGTGGGTAAAGAAATACCTCATGTTAGAGCTGCAAGACAGCCCTCCCCTATGGGGAGGTAACTGCCGCCTGCAGGACTCTTCTACCTAGGCTGGCGTCCGCCGAAGCATAGGTATGCACCTGATAATGTTTGGTGAAAGTGTGCAAACTCGACCAGGTAGCTGCCTGGCACACCTGTTGAGCCGTAGCCTGGTGTCGTAATGCCCAGGATGCACCCACGGCTCTGGTAGAATGGGCCTTCAGCCCTGATGGAACCGGAAGCCCAGCAGAACGGTAGGCTTCAAGAATTGGTTCTTTGATCCATCGAGCCAGGGTGGCCTTAGAAGCCTGCGACCCTTTGCGCTGACCAGCGACAAGGACAAAGAGTGCATCCGAACGGCGCAAGGGCGCCGTGCGGGAGATGTAGATTCTGAGTGCTCTCACCAGATCTAACAAATGTAAATCCTTCTCATACCGATGAACTGCATGAGGACAAAACGAAGGCAAAGAGATATCCTGATTAAGATGAAAAGAGGATACCACCTTCGGGAGAAACTCCTGAATGGGGCGCAGCACAACCTTGTCCTGGTGGAAGACCAGGAAGGGAGCCTTGGATGATAGTGCTGCCAGCTCAGACACTCTCCGAAGAGATGTGATCGCTACCAGAAAAGCCACTTTCTGTGATAGTCTAGAAAGTGAAACCTCCCTCAGAGGCTCGAAGGGCGGCTTCTGGAGGGCAACTAGTACCCTGTTCAGATCCCATGGATCTAACGGCCGCTTGTACGGGGGTACGATATGGCAAACCCCCTGTAGGAACGTGCGCACCTTAGGAAGGCGTGCCAAACGCCTCTGAAAAAAGACGGATAGCGCCGAGACCTGACCTTTAAGGGAGCTGAGCGACAAACCTTTTTCTAACCCAGATTGCAGGAAAGAAAGAAAGGTAGGCAATGCAAATGGCCAGGGAGACACTCCCTGAGCAGAGGACCAGGATAAGAATATCCTCCACGTTCTGTGGTAGATCTTAGCGGACGTGGGCTTCCTAGCCTGTCTCATGGTGGCAACGACCCCTTGGGACAATCCTGAAGACGCTAGGATCCAGGACTCAATGGCCACACAGTCAGGTTCAGGGCCGCAGAATTCCGATGGAAAAACGGCCCTTGGGACAGTAAGTCTGGTCGGTCTGGGAGTGCCCACGGTTGGCCGACCGTGAGCTGCCACAGATCCGGATACCACGCCCTCCTCGGCCAGTCTGGGGCGACAAGTATGACGCGGCTGCAATCGGATCTGATCTTGCGTAGCACTCTGGGCAAGAGTGCCAGAGGTGGAAACACATAAGGGAGCCGGAACTGCGACCAATCTTGCACTAGGGCGTCTGCCGCCAGTGCTCTTTGATCGCGAGACCGTGCCATGAAGGTTGGGACCTTGTTGTTGTGCCGTGACGCCATTAGGTCGACGTCCGGCACCCCCCAGCGGCGACAGATTTCCTGAAACACGTCTGGGTGAAGGGACCATTCCCCTGCGTCCATGCCCTGGCGACTGAGGAAGTCTGCTTCCCAGTTTTCTACGCCGGGGATGTGAACTGCGGATATGGTGGAGGCTGTGGCTTCCACCCACATCAGAATCCGCCGGACTTCCTGGAAGGCTTGCCGACTGCGTGTCCCTCCTTGGTGGTTGATGTATGCCACCGCTGTGGAGTTGTCCGACTGAATTCGGATCTGCCTTCCTTCCAGCCACTGCTGGAAGGCTAGTAGGGCAAGATACACTGCTCTGATTTCCAGAACATTGATCTGAAGGGTGGACTCCTGCTGAGTCCACGTACCCTGAGCCCTGTGGTGGAGAAACACTGCTCCCCACCCTGACAGACTCGCGTCTGTCGTGACCACTGCCCAGGATGGGGGCAGGAATGATCTTCCCTGTGATAATGAGGTGGGAAGAAGCCACCACTGCAGGGAGTCTTTGGCCGTCTGGGAAAGTCTGGGACTTTCCTGTCCAGGGATGTTGACTTCCCGTCCCATTGGCGGAGAATGTCCCATTGAAGTGGACGCAGATGAAACTGCGCAAACGGAACCGCCTCTATTGCCGCCACCATCTTCCCGAGGAAGTGCATGAGGCGTCTTAAGGAGTGCGACTGACTTTGAAGGAGAGCCTGCACCCCAGTCTGCAGAGACCGCTGCTTGGCCAGCGGAAGCTTCACTATCGCTGAGAGAGTATGAAACTCCATGCCAAGATACGTTAGTGATTGGGTCGGTGACAGATTTGACTTTGGGAAGTTGATGATCCACCCGAACGCCTGGAGAGTCTCCAGTGCAACATTCAGGCTGAGTTGGCATGCCTCTTGAGAGGGTGCCTTGACCAGTAGATCGTCCAAGTAAGGGATCACAGAGTGTCCGTGAGAGTGCAAGACTGCTACCACTGCCGCCATGACCTTGGTGAACACCCGAGGGGCTGTCGCCAGACCAAATGGCAGAGCTACGAACTGAAGATGGTCGTCTCCTATCACGAAGCGTAGAAAGCGTTGGTGCTCTGTAGCAATCGGCACGTGGAGATAAGCATCTTTGATGTCTATTGATGCTATGAAATCTCCTTGAGACATTGAGGCAATGACTGAGCGGAGGGATTCCATCCGGAACCGCCTGGCGTTCACATGCTTGTTGAGCAGTTTTAGGTCCAGAACAGGACGGAAGGAGCCGTCCTTTTTTGGAACCACAAAGAGATTGGAGTAAAATCCTCGCCCCCGTTCCTGAGGGGGGACAGGGATCACGACTCCTTCTGCTCTTAGAGAGTCCACCGCCTGCAGCAGGGCATCTGCTCGGTTGGGGTGTGGGGAGGTTCTGAAGAACCGAAGTGGAGGTCGAGAACTGAACTCGATTCTGTACCCGCGAGACAAAATGTCTGTTACCCACCGGTCCTTGACCTGTGACAGCCAAATGTCGCAAAAGCGGGAGAGCCTGCCACCGACCGAGGATGCGGAGGGAGGAGGCCGAAAGTCATGAGGTAGCCGCTTTGGAAGCGGTTCCTCCATTTGCTTTCCTGGGGCGTGAGTGAGCCCGCCAGGAATCTGAGCTCCCTTGTTCTTTCTGAGTCCTTTTGGACGAGGAGAATTGGGCCTTGCCCGAGCCTCGAAAGGACCGAAACCTCGACTGCCACCTTTTCTGTTGAGGTTTACTTGCTCTGGGCTGTGGTAAGGAAGAGTCCTTACCCTTGGACTGTTTTATGATTTCAGCCAATGGCTCACCAAACAGTCTGTCTCTAGATAATGGCAAGCTGGTTAAGCATTTTTTGGAACCAGCATCTGCTTTCCAGTCCTTTAACCACAAGGCTCTGCGCAAAACCACAGAATTGGCGGACGCCATAGCGGTTCGGCTCGTAGATTCTAAGACAGCATTGATAGCATAGGTCGCAAACGCAGACATTTGCGAAGTTAGGGACGCCACCTGCGGCACTGCTGGATGTATGAAAGCATCCACCTGTGCTAAACCAGCTGAAATAGCTTGGAGTGCCCACACGGCCGCGAATGCTGGAGCAAACGACGCGCCGATAGCTTCATAGACAGATTTCAACCAAAGGTCCATCTGTCTGTCGTTGGCATCCTTAAGTGAAGCGCCATCCTCTACTGCGACTATGGATCTAGCCGCAAGCTTGGAAATTGGGGGATCCACCTTTGGACACTGGGTCCAGCGTTTGGCCACCTCAGAGGGAAAAGGATAACGGGTATCCTTAGAACGTTTAGAGAAACGCTTGTCTGGATGAGCGTCGTGTTTCTGGATCGATTCTCTGAAGTCAGAGTGGTCCAAAAAAGCACTTAATTTACGCTTGGGATACAGGAAATGGAACTTCTCCTGCTGTGCAGCTGCCTCCTCTGCAGAAGGGGCTGGGGGAGAAATATCCAACAGTCTATTAATTGCCGATATAAGGTCATTAACCATGGCGTCACCATCAGGGGCATCCAGATTGAAAGGAGCCTCAGGATTAGAATCCTGATCACCGTCCTCAGTCTCATCACAGAGAGACTCTTCTCGCTGAGACCCTGAGCAGTGTGATGACGTGGAGGGTCTTTCCCAGCGAGCTCGCTTAGGCTGCCTGGGACTGTCATCTGAGTCAGAGACTTCAGCCTGTGATGCTTGAGACCCCCTTGAAGTACGGATTAGTTCCAACTGAGGGGGACCGGAGAGCAGAGACACAGCAGTGTCCATGGTCTGAGTAACTGGCCTGGCCTGCAAGGTCTCCAGGATTTTTGACATAGTCACAGACATTTTATCAGCAAAAACTGCAAAGTCTGTCCCCGTCACCGGGGCAGGGTTCACAGGCGTCTCTGCCTGGGCTACCACCACATTAGGCTCTGGCTGACGAAGTGCCACTGGGACTGAACATTGCATACAATGTGAGTCTTTGGAGCCTGCCGGTAGATCAGCCCCACATGCAGTACAAACAGTGTACACAGCCTGTGCCTTGGCACCCTTGCGTTTTGCGGATGACATGTTGCTGCCTCCTCAGAGCAGTACAGGGTGTCCAGCCAAGAAGCGACCTTACAGTGCAACTATATATATATATGGTACCAAGAAAAAAGTACACTAATATAACACTGAGGCACTAGTGGGGCCAGCACTAAAGTGCAGCTTACCGCCCGCTTAGGAGCGGGTGTGTGGTCGCCGAATTCCCTTTAGTCTGGGTCTCCCAGAGCCTGCTGCCTCTCCCCAGCCAGACCGCATGTGTAATGGCTGCCGGCGTCCTTGTGGAGAGGGGGGGCGGGCCCTGGGCGTATACAGACGAAGAGCGGGAAGCCTGCTTCCCACTGTGCCTAGTGAGAGGGCTGGAGCATGTAAATAAGCTCCAGCCCTCGGCGCTGCCAATTGAGCAGCGTCTCTCCCCTACCCTGATTGACAGGGTGGGGGCGGGAACGAAGCGGCGCTAGGCCGCAGAAGCCGGGGGCTAAAGTTAGAAGCGCCGCCGCCGTAAAAGCGCGGTCGGCGCAAAGTCCCCGGCGCACCACAAGTCGCAGCTGCGCCGCCGCTCCAGTAGCGGTCGGTGCAGTAGTTCCCAACATATAACGTCACTCAGCAAAGCTGCAGTGACCTAACCCCAGCGCACAGCGCTACTGTCCCCGGCGCACTATAACGCTCAGCAAGCCTTGAGAGTGTCCGTGCCTGCCGGGGACACAGAGTACCTGAAAGTTGCAGGGCCTTGTCCCTGAACGGCACTCCCGCTCCAAATCCAGCAGGTTCTCTGGGTCTGTGGATGGAGCCCGGCCTCAGGGCTTGGAGGCCGGTAAGATCCCACTTCCACAGAGCCCTCCAGGGGATGTGGAAGGAAAACAGCATGTGGGCTCCAGCCTCCGTACCAGCAATAGGTACCTCAACCTTACAAGCACCACCACGGGTGAGAAGGGAGCATGCTGGGGGCCCCATATGGGCCCTCTTTTCTTCCATCCGATATAGCCAGCAGCTACTGCTGACTACAAACAGTGGAGCTATGCGTGGATGTCTGACCTCCTTCGCACAAAGCAGAAAACTGGTGAGCCAGTGATCCCACTGGGGGTGTATAGCCAGAAGGGGAGGGGCCTTACACTTTTTAGTGTAATTGCTTTGTGTGGCCTCCGGAGGCAGTGCTATACACCCAATCGTCTGGGTCTCCCAATAGAGCGCTGAAGAAAACACAATCTGTGTACACACCCTAAGAAGAAAAATGTGCATTCTGTGACTGAAGACTGCTGAATTGTGACAGTGTGCACATACGTGACCGCACAGTCACATGGGTAATCATGACAGTGTGCACAATGTATCCGGTCACGATTCAGCAGTCTAGTCACAGTCTGACTGCACACTTTGTTTTTTATAGACATTTAGAAGTTAACAGCAGATATGTATGCTGTGACTGATCATCAAATCAAATGCACAAATATGTGACATGAGCCAATAAGACTAGATCTAGCTCAGACAATGGCCAATATTACACCACTTTGGATAGATATAGGCACAGTAAGGGGTACTTTGCACACTACGACATCGCAAGCCGATGCTGCGACGCCGAGCGCGATAGTCCTCGCCCCCGTCGCAGCTGCGATATATTGTGATAGCTACCGTAGCGAATATTATCGCTACGGCAGCTTCACATGCACTCACCTGTCGCTCTGGCCGGCGACCCGCCTCCTTCCTAAGGGGGCAGGTCGTGCGGCGTCACAGCGACGTCACACGGCAGGCGGCCATTAGAAGCGGAGGGGCGGAGATGAGTGGGACGTAAACATCCCGCCCACCTCTTTCCTTCCGCATTGCAGACGGGACGCAGGTAGGAGATGTTCCTCGCTCCTGCGACTTCATACACAGCGATGTGCACTGCCGCAGGAACGATGAACAACATCGTACCATAGCTGCAGCCAAAACAATGAAAATGACCGACACTACACTGATCATAGGATACCGACGCTTTTGCGCTCGGTAATCGTAGTTAAAATGATTTACACACTACGATGTCGAGAGCGACGCCGGATGTGCGTCACTTTCGATTTGACCCCACCGACATCGCACCTGCGATGTCGTAGTGTGCAAAGGGCCCCTAAGGGTATTCCAAATAACTGATGGCACCCTTAAAAAATTGTGAAGGCTGCAGCCCACTGTGGCGGTCCCAAAGAAACTGTAAACTCACCCGGAATAAGACCCCAGCAAGATCCTGAGAGAACACGTCCTTTTTTGAGGGATCCTTTGGTTTCTGAACAACGGCTTCTGTTATTCGCAGTAATATCTGTAACATCTGCTCCCTGTGCAAAGAATGCAAAATAGAAGGAAAACAATGAAAACCAATATGACAGACATACAGATGGACAATTTGGAGCCTCCAATTCTCACATTTGATCGGAAACACTGAAAAGCTACAAACACAAATCTCTAATAATCAATATTCATATAAAACATGGACAAATCGCTTTCCTCTCCCTTTTTCAATACACACATGTAATACTAAAGATCCAGAGTTATTAAAGGGCCCCCTCAATACGGGTGGGCTACAATATAAGAGTACATCCAACAGAAAAGTAAACTTTAATTACATTTTCAGGAGACTGGAAAAAAAAAATGTCTGAAGAAAATTGGCTGCATATTGGAATATGTGAACAAAAACCCCCAGATAGGAAAATGCAGGATTTTCAGTCTGTAGAATTGGCTCAGGGATACTATTTAGTATCTGCAAAAAGCCACATCTTGGAAGCGTATAAAAGCCTGATAACTTGGCATGGCTAGGTGGTAAATAGCTTTATTGCTCTGCGGATTTCTAAAATGTCCTTTTGATGAAAACGGTCTAATTCCAAAAACGTGGCACGTCCTCCGCCATCAGCAGATTTAAATGACATTAGAAGAAATGCAGAAGGATCTGTAACCTGCCAATAACTGAACGGTTCACGGTGAAACTTAACTGCTCTAATTAAACTGCGGATAACATAGATATGCCCGTGTTACAGAACAGAGGAAACAACACATTTGTGCATTCACCAATGATTAACTACGAAGCCTGCCAACAACACGTAGGGTGGTAAAGGCACCGGCTCCGAAAACAAAGTCCAATCACCTGTCATACAGTGTTCAGTTCCACACTCGCGGGGTGCCGCTACATTGTCGGGCTCTCTTCACATTGTAGCATCTGATAGGCAACCTGAGGTCTTCTAGTTGTTCAGCCTGAGCCAGGCGCCGGCTGATTCATTTCAATTGCTCCCCAGTCCTACAGGAGTTAATTCTTGTGGATTTGTGTGCGGCTCCCAGGTTGCTAATTACCACCCACAGCTGTCACTTTCCTATTTGAAGTATGGGATCCTGTTGTTCTGAGCCGATAATAGCTTCAGCATAGCTCCAGCGATTCCGGTCTTAGTGGTGATCCATAGATATGAAGAAGAAAACGGCACTTCTGTACTCCTCACATTTGTGCTACTGAGGAAGGTCCAATTTGGGCCGAAAACGTTCTTCAAGCACAATAAATATACTTTTTCATCACACTTTGGGAGTGCCTTGTTACTTCTTGTTTTAGTGGTGATCCAGTCTTTGGTCATCTGTACTTGCTATATTGAGCGGTGTGGAAGTTTTCCTGTTGTGCGTTTACCTCCTTTTTTCTTTATTCCCCTGTACACGTATTTGTCTGTACTTTGTGTTGGAGTGCAGTGTGTACGAGTTTTCGTTCTCCATGGTCCGTGTCATTTCTGTGGGGTTTTGTTACTCTGTTTCCGGCCCGCCCCAAGGGTGAGGGAGAGTAGAAGTAAGATCAGGGCTTGGACAGGAGTCAGGGTCACGCTGGGTGCCTAGACCTCGCTACCATCGAGCATACCTCTGGGATAAGGGACAGAGCTGGGCCTCAAGTCTGAGGGCCAACCTACGAGCCCCTGTTCTGTCATTTCTTAACCAGTGATATCACTGTGGCCAATGTGGTCACGTACCATGAATGGAGGGTCATCAAATTAGCACACCTATTGATCCTACCAGCCATGTACAATGTACAATGCAGGAGTTAAGGTGGCCTATGCATTATTCTGAACCTGAAGATTCATGTTCAAGATTTTAGACCCGGTTTCTAGTCTACAATCTTTGCATGGAAGAATGTTCCTAGAATAATTGCTCATCTTCAGTCTTTTGTAATGGAACATGTATGGCCAGTTTGTACGACCGCAGAAATGTCTGTGTGATGATCATTAACCAGACAGTTGTTCAACCAAATTATTTCTATGTACAGGCTCATTAGATAAATCTTGGCTGAACAAGCCATTTTTTGGCAAGACCAGCTGATCAGCCATTATTTATGGCAGTGCTCCAACTTTTCCATGATAAATGCTGTCTGTGGAAATAAAGAACAGCCTGTTGGATTTCAACAAGACAAATCCTTGCAATCTCAGCAGAAATAAGGAGCTGACAAACGAGACTAGAAGCATCTTACTTCTCTCTCCCCATACAGAACACGTGGCTACAATTTGTGTCCAGCAACAAGAACTCATTTTCCCATCTATTCCTAGTAACAATACTTCTATGCGTCTCTGTTCTCAGCCTTGGTCATTAGAGCAAGCAACGGTGCGTGATGAAAGACAAAGTCAAGAGGCATCAGGAACATCTTAAGTGCAGAAATGTGCGCCCTTTGTTCATCCATTTTCTATGCAATGTTTTGCTTGGTATTAACAGCATTTCTCAAGCCTGATAATGGGTGTATGAATGCCGAACTTGGACGTTGCTGCTGCCACTTGCAGTTTGTACTGTGGTGGGATCCTGTGTCCCGGTGTCAGGAGCTTTGTACCTAGTACACTCACAAGTTTTAGGCTGCTTTCACACATCCGGTTTTTGTAGTGCAGCACAATACGGCGGTTTGCGTCGGTTGCGTTTTTCCGTATAGACTTGCGCCGTATTGTGCCGCATGGCCTTGCGTTGCGTCCGTTTTTTGCCGGATGCGGTATATTTAGTCCATGCAGCGGCCGGATGGAACGTCGCCTGGCACGTTTTTTTGTGCGGCAAAAAAACCGCATTGCGGCGCGTTTTACAATGCAAGCCTATGTACAGCGGATGCGGCGTTCTGCGGCAAAAACCGCATCCGGCCGCCGGATGTGGTTTTTGCACTGCGCATGCTCAGTATCAAGCCGCATCCGTAAAAAAACAAATGGGCCGCATGGAAAAACTTATGCAACGGATCCGTTTTTTTCGCCGCATCCGTTGCATAGGTTTTTGAGCAAGATTGAGCTGCACTGCAAAAACCGGAGGTGTGAAAGCAGCCTTAGTAGAACACTACAAAACGTTCTGATCCCAAGAACACATTGTGAGAAGGCCATGAGAAATGCGGCATCCAATCACCGAGCGCTGCCCATCACTACGTTCTCATCACGTTAGGAATAGAGTAATGGGGTCAGATATTGGCCACAAAACTAAGGTGCATGCAAATCTGTAACTATTTGGTGCTACGGATATTAACTATCGAGTGACTGCAGCACAAGATCACATACAGTGCAATGTATTCCTCTGGGCAGCTGCTGTAACTTACTGTTAAAATTAATTATGAGCATTACAAAAGATCTCAGCGCAGCCTTGGCCTAGAAGTGAAGCAGCTGACGGGCAGCCAGAAGCCGCACTGAGAAACAGTTCAGCGTAGGATTTAGTTTGACTGGTAATGGCCGTATGACAAAGGAAAGTTACAAAATCGCCTGATGGCTATGATTACAAAAAACAAAAAGGGTAGACATATATACATGCACTGCATCAGCACACCGCCAGAAACAATACATGAAATCCACTGCTAGCACAGATCACTGAAGATCAAAATTCGAGAATAATGTAGGATCACTTGCTTTTTTCCAGAAATAATGTAATCTACATTGATCAACATTTGAAGGTTTTTTGTAAGGGGTACACCATGCCACTAGAACAGAGTTTTACAAAAGAGCCAAAGTTTATCAACATAAACCCTTTATTTTGACCAAAAAGAGAAGATCATAGAGAAAAGCAATAACTGCAGCACAGAGAAAGATTAGAAGTACATTTTCTGAAGGTAACAACAGTCACCAATCAGTAGGACGTGTACAGGCCTTTGCTTTGAATGACTTCAGCCCATCTGCAGCCACAGGACATCACTAGGCTCTCACACTGCTCTGGTGTGATTTTGGTCCACTCTTCTTCCAGTCTCTTCCACAGTTCTTTGACTGTTGTGGGTTTCTTGGCCATAACTTTGTCACCAAGGATTTTCCAGAGGTTTTCCATTGGGTTTAGATCAAGATTCTGGGCCATTTTATTGTTTCAAAGTTTTCTTGCTTCAAGGAACTGCTTTACCCATTTTGCTGTGTGAGAGGGGGTATTGTCATGCATGAAAATTGCTGGCTGATTGAGTGACGCATGCAAGTAAGGAACCATGTGTTGAAGAAGGTTCTGATACACACTTGCACTCGAATCTCTGCCATGTAACTGTATGAGAGGTCCAACTCCTGCTGCAGAAAAATTCCCCAAACCATGACCCTTCCTCCCCCAACTTTCACTGACTTCTTAAAAGGGAACTTGTTAGGTGCAATATGCACCCAGAACCACGAGCAGTTCTGGGTGCATGTTGCTAATCCCTGCCTAACGGTCCCTGTATACACTAGCATAAGAAGGGAATTTTGTTTACTTACCGTAAATTCCTTTTCTTCTAGCTCCAATTGGGAGACCCAGACAATTGGGTGTATAGCTTCTGCCTCCGGAGGCCACACAAAGTATTACACTTAAAAGTGTAAAGCCCCTCCCCTTCTGCCTATACACCCCCCGTGCCTCACGGGCACCTCAGTTTTGGTGCAAAAGCAAGAAGGAGGAAAGTTATAAATTGGTTTAAAGTAAATTCAATCCGAAGAAATTTCGGAGAACTGAAACCATTCAACATGAACAACATGTGTACACAAAGAACAACAGCCCGAAGGGAACAGGGGCGGGTGCTGGGTCTCCCAATTGGAGCTAGAAGAAAAGGAATTTACGGTAAGTAAACAAAATTCCCTTCTTCTTTGTCGCTCCATTGGGAGACCCAGACAATTGGGACGTCCAAAAGCAGTCCCTGGGTGGGTAAAATAATACCTCGTAATAGAGCCGTAAAAACGGCCCTTCCTACAGGTGGGCAACCGCCGCCTGAAGGACTCGCCTACCTAGGCTGGCATCTGCCGAAGCATAGGCATGCACCTGATAGTGTTTCGTGAAAGTGTGCAGGCTCGACCAGGTAGCCGCCTGACACACCTGCTGAGCCGTAGCCTGGTGCCGCAAAGCCCAGGACGCACCCACAGCTCTGGTAGAATGGGCCTTCAGCCCTGATGGAACCGGAAGCCCAGAAGAACGGTAGGCTTCGAGAATTGGTTCCTTAATCCACCGAGCCAGGGTTGATTTGGAAGCCTGTGACCCTTTACGCTGGCCAGCGACAAGGACAAAGAGTGCATCCAAGCGGCGCCGGGGCGCCGTACGAGAAATGTAGAATCTGAGTGCTCTCACTAGATCCAACAAGTGCAAATCCTTTTCACATTGGTGAACTGGATGTGGACAAAGAGAAGGTAAGGAGATATCCTGATTGAGATGAAAGGGTGACACCACCTTAGGGAGAAATTCCGGAACGGGCCGCAGAACTACCTTGTCCTGGTGAAACACCAGGAAAGGAGGTTGCATGACAGCGCTGCTAGCTCAGACACTCTCCGAAGCGATGTGACTGCTACTAGGAAGACAACTTTCTGTGAAAGGCGTGAAAGAGAAATATCCGTCATTGGCTCGAAGGGTGGTTTCTAAAGAGCCATCAGAACCCTGTTCAGATCCCAGGGCTCTAACGGACGCTTGTAAGGAGGGACTATGTGACAAACCCCCTGCAGGAACGTGCGTACCTTTGGAAGTCTGGCTAGGCGCTTCTGAAAAAACACAGAGCGCTGAGACTTGTCCCTTAAGGGAGCCAAGCGACACACCTTTTTCCAATCCGGATTGAAGGAAGGACAGAAAGGTAGGTAAGGCAAATGGCCAGGGAGTAAAACCCTGATCAGAGCACCAGGATAAGAAGATTCTCCACGTCCTGTGGTAGATCTTGGCGGACGTTGGTTTCCTGGCCTGCCTCATAGTGGCAATGACCTCTTGAGACAACCCTGAAGACGCTAGGACCCAGGACTCAATGGCCACACAGTCAGGTTGAGGGCCGCAGAATTCAGATGGAAAAACGGAAATTGAGATAGCAAGTCTGGTCGGTCTGGTAGTGCCCACGGTTGACCCACCGTGAGATGCCACAGATCCGGGTACCACGACCTCCTCGGCCAGTCTGGGGCGACGAGGATGGCGCGGCGGCAGTCGGACCTGATCTTGCGTAACACTCTGGGCAACAGTGCCAGAGGAGGAAACACATAAGGCAGTTGAAACTGGGACCAATCCTGCACTAATGCGTCTGCCGCCAGAGCTCTGTGATCTTGAGACCGTGCCATGAATGCCGGGACCTTGTTGTTGTGCCGTGACGCCATTAGGTCGACGTCCAGCATCCCCCAGCGGCAACAGATCTCTTGAAACACGTCCGGGTGAAGGGACCATTCCCCTGCGTCCATGCCCTGGCGACTGAGAAAATCTGCTTCCCAGTTTTCTACGCCCGGGATGTGAACTGCGGATATGGTGGATGCTGTGGCTTCCACCCACAGCAGAATCCGCCGGACTTCCTGGAAGGCTTGCCGACTGCGTGTTCCGCCTTTGTGGTTGATGTATGCCACCGCTGTGGAGTTGTCCGACTGAATTCGGATCTGTTTGCCTTTCAGCCACAGCTGGAACGCTTTTAGGGCTAGATATACTGCCCTTATCTCCAGAACATTGATCTGCAGGGAGGACTCTGGCTGAGTCCAGATACCCTGAGCTCTGTGGTGGAGAAAGACCGCTCCCCACCCTGATAGACTCGCGTCCGTCGTGACCACCGCCCAGGATGGGGGTAGGAAGGATTTCCCCTTCGACAATGAAGTGGGAAGAAGCCACCACCGAAGGGAGGCTTTGGCTGCCTGAGAAAGGGAAACGTTCCTGTCGAGGGACGTCGACTTCCTGTCCCATTTGCGGAGAATGTCCCATTGAAGTGGACGCAGATGAAACTGCGCAAAAGGAACTGCCTCCATTGCTGCCACCATCTTCCCTAGGAAGTGCATGAGGCGCCTCAAGGGGTGTGACTGGCCTTGAAGGAGAGATTGCACTCCTGTCTGTAGTGAACGCTGTTTGTCCAGCGGAAGCTTCACTATCGCTGAGAGAGTATGAAACTCCATGCCAAGATATGTCAGTGATTGGGCCGGTGTCAGATTTGACTTTGGGAAATTGATGATCCACCCGAATCTCTGGAGAGTCTCCAGAGCAATGTTCAGGCTGTGTTGGCAAGCCACTCGAGAGGGTGCCTTGACAAGCAGATCGTCTAAGTAAGGTATCACCGAGTGTCCCTGAGAGTGTAGGACTGCTACCACTGTAGCCATGACCTTGGTGAAGACCCGTGGTGCTGTCGCCAAGCCGAAAGGCAGTGCCACGAACTGAAGGTGTTCGTTTCCTATGGCGAAACGCAGGAAGCACTGATGCTCTGGTGCAATCGGTACGTGGAGATAAGCATCTTTGATGTCGATTGATGCCAGGAAGTCTCCTTGGGACATTGAGGCGATGACGGAGCGGAGCGACTCCATCCGGAACCGCCTGGTTTTCACGTGTTTGTTGAGCAGTTTTAGGTCCAGAACAGGACGGAAAGATCCGTCCTTTTTTGGCACCACAAACAGATTGGAGTAAAAACCGTGACCCTGTTGCTGTAAAGGAACAGGGATCACCACTCCTTCTGCCTTCAAAGTGCACACCGCCTGAAGAAGAGCATCGGCTCGCTCGGGGGGCGGAGATGTTCTGAAAAAACGAGTCGGAGGACGAGAGCTGAACTCTATCCTGTAACCGTGAGACAGAATGTCTCTCACCCAACGGTCTTGTACCTGTGGCAGCCAGGCGTCGCAAAAGCGGGAGAGCCTGCCACCGACCGAGGATGCGGTGTGAAGAGGCCGAAAGTCATGAGGAGGCCGCTTTAGAAGCGGTTCCTCCGGCGGTCTTTTTAGGACGTGACTTAGACCGCCATGAATCGGAGTTCGACTGACTCTTCTGTGGCCTGTTGGACGATGAGAATTGAGACCTGCCCGCGGGCCGAAAGGACCGAAATCTCGATTGTCCCTTCCGTTTTTGAGGTCTCTTCTGTTTGGGCTGGGGTAAGGAAGAATCCTTTCCCTTGGATTGTTTAATGATTTCATCTAATCGCTCACCAAACAGGCGGTCGCCAGAAAATGGCAACCCGGTTAAGAATTTTTTGGAAGCCGAGTCTGCCTTCCATTCACGTAGCCACATGGCCCTGCGGACCACAACCGAATTGGCGGATGCTACCGCCGTACGGCTCGTAGTGTCCAGGATAGCATTAATGGCGTAGGCCGCAAACGCCGACGCCTGAGTGGTTAATGACACCACCTGCGGAGCAGAGGCACGTGTGACTGCATTAATCTGCGAGTGACAAGCTGAGATAGCTTGGAGGGCCCATACGGCTGCGAATGCCGGAGCAAAGGACGCGCCGATAGCCTCATAGATGGATTTCAACCAGAGCTCCATCTGTCTGTCAGTGGCATCTTTGAGTGAAGCCCCATCTTCCACTGCAACTATGGATCTAGCCGCCAGTCTGGAGACTGGAGGATCCACTTTGGGACACTGAGCCCAAACCTTGACAACGTCAGGGGGGAAAGGGTAACGTGTGTCCTTAAGGCACTTAGAAAAGCGTTTATCTGGACAAGCTCGGTGCTTCTGGACTGACTCTCTGAAGTCGGAGTGATCCAGAAACGTACTCAATGTACGCTTAGGAAACCTAAAACGGAATTTCTCCTGCTGAGAAGCTGACTCCTCAATTGGAGGCGCTGGGGGAGAAAGCTCCAACACCTGATTGATGGACGCTATAAGGTCATTCACTATGGCGTCTCCCTCTGGCGTATCTAGGTTGAGAGCGGCTTCAGGATCAGAATCCTGATCTGCCACCTCCGCTTCATCGTCCAGAGAGTCCTCCTGCTGAGACCCTGAGCAGTGTGATGAAGTCGAGGGAATTTCCCAGCGAGCCCGCTTAGGTGGTCTGGGACTGCGGTCCATGTCAGAGATCTCATGTTGGGACCTATAAGACACCCCAGGAGCATTTTGCTGCTCCAACTGAGGGGGGCCTGGGGTCAATGAAACAACAGTGCCCGGGGCCTGAGTTACCGGCCTGGACTGCAAGGCTTCTAGTATCTTAGCAGACCATTTATCCATACTCTCAGACAGTTTGTCAGCAAATATTGCAAACTCTGTCACTGTCACCTGGACAGTGGTAACAGGTGGTTCCCCTTGGGCCACCAGTGGCAGAGGCTCCGGCTGAGTAAGTGCCACAGGGGCCGAGCATTGCACACAATGAGGATCGGTGGAACCTGCCGGTAGTATAGCCGCACATGAAGTACAGGTGGCAAAGTAAGCCTGTGCTTTGGCACCCTTGCTTTTTGCGGACGACATGCTGTTGTCTCCTCTGAGTACAATGCAGGAGGGTATATAGCCAAAAATCAACAGTGCGACCGTACAGTGTAAATGTACAGCATATAAGCATATATATATATATATATGTACACTTCGGCGCTCAGTGGGGCCAGCACTCAGGTGCTGCTTACCGACCGCTGAAAGCGGTTGTGTGATCAACAGATTCCCTTGCCTGGGTCTCCCAGAGCCGTGCTTTCTCTCCTCTCCAGCGTCAGAGTTGCTGACAGTAATGGCTGTCGGCGTTCTGTGGGGAGGAGGGGGCCGTGGGCGTGCCCCAGAAAGTGCGGGAATCTGATGCCCCACTGTGCTGTATGAGGGGGGAGGAGAATACACAGTATGCTCCAGCCCTCAGCCTGACGTCCTGTGCAGCGTCCCGCCCTTCCCCTGACTGGCAGGCCTGGGGGCGGGAGAAAACGAAACTAGGCCGCAAAAGCCGGGGACTAAAGTTATAAGCGCGGCCGGCAAATAAGCGCGGCCAGCGCGGTAGTCCCCGGCGCACTAACACACCCAGCAGCGCTGCGGTGTGTATGGCACAAGCGCTTCATGCGCGGTCCCCCAGGGGGACACAGAGTACCTCCAGTAGCAGGGCCTTGTCCCTGACGATACCCGGCTCCTGTCCAGCAGATTCCCCAGGGGCTGCGGAGGGAGCACGGCCCCATGTGCCTGGAGACCGATTAGGATCCCACTTCACCCAGAGCCCTGCAGGGATGGGGAAGGAAAACAGCATGTGGCTCCTGCCTGTGTACCCGCAATGGGTACCTCAACCTTAACCGCACCGCCGACAAAAGTGGGGTGAGAAGGGAGCATGCTGGGGACCCTGTTATGGGTCCTCTTTTCTTCCATCCGACCTAGTCAGCAGCTGCTGCTGACTAAGATGTGGAGATATGCGTGCATGTGTGCCTCCTTCGCACAAAGCATAAAAACTGAGGTGCCCGTGAGGCACGGGGGGTGTATAGGCAGAAGGGGAGGGGCTTTACACTTTTAGGTGTAATACTTTGTGTGGCCTCCGGAGGCAGAAGCTATACACCCAATTGTCTGGGTCTCCCAATGGAGCGACAAAGAAAGGGATCTTTAGGAAAAGTATTTCTAAGGATCTTTTATTGTATGCTAATGAGCGAGGAGACTAGTCCCCTGTGTGTTCGTTCCCCTGACTAGTTGACTCCATTAGCATGTTAGTACGTTCCTGTGGGTGTGCTAACATGCTAATGAATGCGCATTGTCACAGGATGATCTCACTCACCTCTCCGCCGAGACGCTCGATTTCGGCTCAGTGCGCATGACCCCGGAGTTTAGGTCATGCTCACTATGAAGCCGGGTGTACGCGTCCTGGCTTCAAACTGAAGTAGTGTGCATGACCGGACCTCTGGGGTCATGTGCACTGAGACGAAATCCAGTGTCGCGTGACGATGGCAACGGAGAGGTGAGTGAGATCATACCTTAATGTGTATCTGTACATTAAGGTATGAGGGTCTCATATGATCTGGGACTGTCATATCATTAAGGCTTACAGGAGGGATGTGGTGCAATTACTTAAGTCGATCCTGAATTTAGAGGTCCCTCTAGAGCCTATATTGTGCCTTTTCGGGGTATCAAAAGCAGAAGATTGGTCGTGGTATGAAAATACTTTCCTGCAGAAAATGCCTATATGTTCTTCTGAAGCCTATATGAAGCCGTGGTGCATGATGCAGGCGCTCTTTGATCAAAGAATTGTAGTGCGCCTGCGCAGGACTTAAATGCCGATGCGTGTGCATGACGTAGGACGCGTCATGCACCCCGGCTTCAGAAGAAGGAGGACAATGATGGCTGAAAGTAGAGGTGCAGCACCTGGAGAATGGAGCCACCCATTTGATCAGTCTGCACTGAAACAACCATTTAGGTAAGTATTATAAAGTCATTTTTACGTTCTACCCAGTGGCCAGGGCTCTTATATACAGCGTGTTAGAATACTGTATATAAGAGCCCAGCGGTGGTTGCCGCAGCTTATAGTCACCAAATCTAGTGACAGGTTCCCTTTAAGAACTGGGTTGCCAAATTTAAAACGGGCCACTTCAGCACCAATGACGAGGAGCTTCCTGGACGATTGAGAGTGGTTGTTGTTCTAGAGATCGTCGATGCTGTGCACAACCTCATACTGGAGAATCGACGAATTTTACCTATAGCAATAGCAGACATCATGGGGAATTTCCCGTGAACATGTTTGTGTCATTATCCATGAACAATTGGACATGAGAAAGCCATCTGCAAAGTGGGTCCCCAAATGTTTGACCACAGATCAGAGAAGCATGAGAGTGAAACCTTTCCGGTCTATTTGTCAGCGTTTCCGGACTGATAAGAACTTTCTGGATCGACTGGTCACTATGGATGAGACCTGTATTTATTTGTATGACCCTGAAAACAAGGAGCAGTCAAAAGAGAGGAGGCATAGTGATTCTCCTCATTCAAAGAAGTTCAGGGTGCAAAAATCAGCCACTATGGTGATGGCGTCTGTTTTGGGCTAAGGAGGGCATGCTGCTAGTGGACTACCTTCAAAAGGGTTCCACCATCATTGCAAGGTATTACATTGAACTTTTGGACCAATTGAAGGCAGCTCTGAAGGCCAAAAGGAGCTCTGATTCCCAAAGGAATCTTGTTCCTAGAAGACGATGCCTCCGCTCACACTGCACAAGCGACCATGGCAAAACTGGCAGAGCTGGGCTTCCAGCTGGTTGATCAGCCACCTTATTCACCAGATCTAGCTCCCTCCGACTATTATCTGTTTCTAAATCTGAATAAAAAACCTCAAGGTTACAAAACTTCACACCATTTCTGATGCCATGGCTGCTACGGATGCCTGGTTTGAGGCACAACTGAAATCCTATGTTTTTTGCTAGGCTTACAGAACTAGGAATACCAATGTAAGAAGTGTGTTGTCATCAGTGGAGAGTATGTGGAAGAAATGTAAAGTTTCATCATCCTATCTCGTTTCTTTCTGTGTAAAGCCAAAGACTTATCAGCAGCCCCTCAAAATAGTGACTTAATTGTTTGTAGCTTATTATTAAATATGTACTTTTATTTAAACTGGTTGTGCCATATCTAACACATATCTAATTGTGGAAATTCTCATTTCAAGATCTATTGATTAAAATGTATTTTGTTATACATTTTAATCAAAAGATCTTTAAATGAGAATTTCCACAATTAGATGTGTTCTAGCAAAATGTTCCTGTGCTGAGATAATCTTATATATGTGCCCCTGCTATGTACTAAGGGGCACTTCTCACATAGCGAGATCGCTGCTGAGATCGCTGCTGAGTCACGGTTTTTGTGACGCAGCAGTGACCTCATTAGCGACCTCGCTGTGTGTGACACTGAGCAGCGATCTGGCCCGTGCTGTGAAATCGCTGCTCGTTACACACTGCTCTGGTTCATTTTTTAGACGTTGTTCTCCCGCTGTGAAGCACACATCGCTGTGTTTGACAGCGAGAGAGCAACGATTTGAATGTGCAGAGAGCAGGAGCCAGCTTCTGACAGCCTGCGGTAAAGCTGTAAAAGCCCTTTGCTTGGTTACCCGATATTTACCTTGGTTACTACCGTCCTCCACTCTCAGGATGCCAGCGGCGGCTCCCTGCTCCCTGCACACGTAGCCGAAGTACACATCGGGTTAATAAGCAAAGCGGTTTGCTTATTAACCCGATGTGTACTCTGGCTAGGAGTGCAGGAAGCCAGCGCTAAGCGGTGTGCGCTGGTAACCAAGGTAAATATCGGGTAACCAAGCACTTGGTTACCCGATATTTACCTTAGTTACCAAGCACAGCATCGCTTCCACGCGTCACTGCTGGCTGGGGGCTGGTTTCTGGTGAGATCTGCCTGATTGACAGCTCACCAGCAACCATGTAGCGACGCACCAGCGATCCTGACCATGTCAGATCGCTGGTGGGATCGCTGGAGCGTCGTTAAAGTGTGACGGCACCCTAAGTAATGACTGCCTGACCGGCTTATTATTCCATTATTTACTGATAAAAGGACTTTGTGGAAGAACCCTTCTAATTAAACTTTACTTTTGTTTGTTTTTTTAGCTTGACAATCCAGGTGTGGGTTTTTTTTATCCAGATGTTTTAGCATAATTCCTCATTTGCGACTGTTCAAAATCTTGGAAAATGTTTATACAATTGCACTCCTGTACTCTAGTGGACAACAAAATCTGCCTAATCTTCAGCTGTGCAAAAGAAACTACGACATTTATAAATGAGGGGGCAAATCGTTGCTCTAAAAAGGGCCCTTCTGAACTTGTCCAATGTGCCGTTCCCTATTTTCAAGAGTTTAGTGCAAAATGGAAATGGAGACCTCAAGACATAAAAAAGTCTCTTAACATAATTTGCAAATGATGGATCTGCTCCTTCGTGTTTTAGCGAGCTGGTTAATAGATATGTGTGCAGAGATGAGCTACAAGGAAAGATTGCCATCAAGATAGTACTAAAAAAACAGCAATGCTGATAATTTACCATGTCCTTTTGTCCATCACTAGATCCATGATCATTCGCCTGTATATGCTCAGCACAGACTTGCAGGCCTCCACTTGCTCCTCCAGCAGCAAAGGAACTTCTGGACAAGGCTCCAGCAGAAACACATTGGCGGAGTTAGTCAAGAACACCTGAAGACATAAGGCCTAGGGTTACCATTAATAAAAGATTTTATATTAGCGCTCTTACATCACAACCTAACGACTCTCCCACTTCCTCCTCCTCCCATCTGCTTGTGGTTTGTAGACCGACGTTTCACCACAAACAATACAAATGTGTTTCCTAATATCCGGGATATGTGGTAAGACGGGTTACCCAACAACATACTGGTAATAAAGAACAGTATAGGAAATCTTAGCTTAAAGGGAATGACATTTTTTTTTAATTAACGAATATTAATTATAAAAGAATTTACCGTATTTTTCAGACTATAAGACGCACTTTTTTTCCCCAAAATGGTGGGAGAATGTCGGGGGGTGCGTCTGATAGTCTGAATGTGGCTGCGGGGAATGAGGGTGCTGCGGTGGAGTGGGTCATCGGTGGCACGAGAAGGCTGTAGCAGCGCCTGCCGTGACCACGTGGGCCCACTCATTTCATATTCACGCCCATCCTCCCGCCCATCATCCCTCAGCGCTGACAGGTGGGCGGGGGATGCGCGCATAATTAACAACCAGCCCGCGTGATCACCCCTGGCAACTACAGCCTGGAGTGATCATGCACAGCTGTATTCACTGCTCCTCGCGCATCATCATCAGCGCGGGGCACAGTGAATAAGTACAGTATACTCACCGGTCACTGTTGTCTGCAGCATCGCGATGTCCTCTTGTCTGCCAGCCAGCTGATCTGTGTAGAGAACAGTGAGCACAGCGACGACATTATCCCTGTGCGTGCCGCCAGTCTCCACACAGGTCAGCTGACAGGCAGACAGGAAGAGGAGCGATGCTGCAGACAACGGTGACGACTCCACACAGGTCAGCGGTGCTGTTGCTGACACAGACAGGAGGAGGAACAGTGCTGCATGGAGCGAGGAAAGGTGAGTATAAACGTTTATTTTTTTTGTGTGACAACAGGATACAGGCCATATACCAAGATGTGGGTATATAGCAGGATGGAGGTAAATAGCAGGATGGATAGGGGACATATCAGGATGGATGGGGGTATATAGCAAAATGGGGGCATATAGCAGGATGGGGGCATATAGCAGGATGGCGGTGTATAGCAGGATGGCGGTGTATAGCAGGATGGCGGTGTATAGCAGGATGGCGGTGTATAGCAGGATGGCGGTGTATAGCAGGATGGCGGTGTATAGCAGGATGGCGGTGTATAGCAGGATGGCGGTGTATAGCAGGATGGCAGTATATAGCAGGATGGCGGTATATAGCAGGATGGCGGTATATAGCAGGATGGCGGTATATAGCAGGATGGCGGTATATAGCAGGATGGCGGTATATAGCAGGATGGCGGTATATAGCAGGATGGCGGTATATAGCAGGATGGCGGTATATAGCAGGATGGGGGCAATACCAGGATGAGGGACATATATACAAGGATGGGGATTATACACAAGACAGGAGGATCATTACCAGGATGGGGTACCTTAGTAGAGCATTTTGGGACATTACCCCCATAATAGTGTCAGCAGCAGATCCTATGGGGATGACCACATTTTTTGCTTAAATTTTTATTTACCTATTTTCCTCCTCTAAAACCAGGGTGCGTCTTATAGTCATGTGCGTCTAATAGTCCGAAAAATACGGTAATTTAAAAATAAAAATGGACTTTGCTAACAAGTATTTTTTTTTCTGCAGCTCCTGGAGCGTGCCATTTTTGTTTGCTGGTATCTAATTGTCAGAGCAAATATGGCAGACAAGACAAAGGCCACAGGAGACAAGGGGCAGAAGCTGACCCTATATACTATACTTGCAGCTGACCCCTTGGGCTGCACAGTTTACCGCTGTGGAGGGAGCCAGCGATATTATACTGTAGCCCAGCGCTATGTGCTCAGCTACAACTTTCCCTCGTCATTGCTCACTGGTACTTTGCAGCGTTCATCAGCCAGTCGTGACAGGAGCACCAGGGTGGAAAAAGGTGGAAAAAAACATGATTTAAGCAGCCTGGCATTGTATTACTAATATTGGCTACCAATCTATTCGCAGGGCAGTGGCACTGACTTCTTTCAGCAACAAAAACTGGTTGATAGACAAGTATTAGCAGAACAACATCAGGCTGCCTAACCTGTTCTCACCGCCGCGGTCAGTGCTAACAGTGGTCAGAGCACAATGGTGATATCATCATGCTGACGTGCCCCGAACACTGGAAAGCTCCAGATACTGTGATGCAAGACATGTGAATGAGGCGCTATACAGACACCGCAGAGCGTCACACACACACACACACACACACACACACACACACACACACACACACACACACACACACACCCCTCACAAAAATACATTATATTTTTTTTCTAGAAAATTAAAGTATTTCTCCCAGAAAATTATTGCAATTATATGATTTGTTATACATGTGTATTTCCTTTGTGTGTATTAGAACAACACAAAAAAAAGCAAGAAGGGACATTTTTCGATCTCTCCACTGGTAATCAATGGGACTTAGATCCAGACTCATTTCTGCCACTTTAGAACTCTCCAGCGCTTTGTTTCCATCCATTTTTAGGGGCTACTTAAAGTAGGTTTGGGGTCACTGTCCTGCTGGAAGAAACATGACCCAGGATGCAAACCCCGCTTTCTGATACTGGGCACTACATTATGACCTAAAATCCTTTAATAGTCTTCAAATTGTATGATGCCTTGCACACAGTCAAGGCACCCAAGGCCAGAGGCAGAAAAACAACCCAAAACATCTTTGAGCCTTCACCATATTTGACTGTAAATACGGTGTTCATTTTTTTTGTAGGCCTCATTTTGTTTTTGGTAAACAGTAGAACGATGTGCTTTACCAAAAACCTGTAGCTTGGTCTCATCTGTCCACAAGACACTTTTCTATAAGGATTTTGGCTTACTCAAGTACATTTTGGCAAACTGCAGTGTAGCTTTGTTTAGGTCACTGTGTCAGCAGTGGGGTCCTCCTGGGTCTCCTGTCATAGTTTTTCATTTCTTTCAAATGTCAACTTATATTTAGCACCGACACGAATGCCCCTAAGCCTGCAGGACGGCTTTAATTTCTTTGTAACTACTTGTCATAGATGAGTTTGAATGAGCATTACAAGCTTGAAACAAAGTTGCCAACATTTTGGAGTTTTGTGAAAGTATGTTCAATTTGCCTTTTTTTTTATTTTTATTTGTTTTGTGTTCCATTACACACAAAGGAAATAAAAGTGTGTATAACAAAACCTATGTAATTGCAATAAGTATTTCTGGGAGAAATACCTCATTTCCTTGCTCAATTACAAGGGTGCCAATGTACCGCCCTGCGGGCTCGGCTGCGGCCGCCGAGCCGCTCGGATCCATGCTTGTACGGTGGGTGGTTCGAGCGCCTCACGGACCCGGGGGTCACATCGCTCTGCAAGGGGGTTGACGCTACACGCAGGGACTTCGGTGGGGAGTTCCACGGCCGGGGCCACGGTGGTTTGTAAGGGATGTAAGTTTGTGACGCCACCCACGGGTTGTGGTGAATGGATGGACACCACCGCTGCCGTTAACTAGGCCTCCTGGGGACGGTGTTGCACAGCTTGGTGTTGACCCCTCCGCGGGTAGGGGAGTGATGGTCCCGGGGGCACGAGGGAGGTGCTGAGGCGTGGGGACAGGTGCGTGCGAGATGCTGGTGCGGTGCGGGGCCCGAAGGCACTGGTGTACTCACTATGACACAACACACTGGAGTCTCAGGTAAAGCAAACGGGATGATGAACGGGGCCCGCAGCCGGCTGCAGCTTCTCCCTTAACAGGTTGGTGGTTTCCGCCTTTCTCCTGCACCTTTTTGTGTGAATGTTTGACTCCTATGCCTAAGCAACGGTAGTCCGCTCCCCGGCTTGCTGGGTGTCGGAAGAGCCCTGTTTGCCCGCAGACGCTGGCCCCTTGGGTCTCTATGCCTTGGCGGTGGCTTTACCCTGTATGGTTGGGCTGTTGTCCTCTAACGGGTCTTGTGTGGAATAGGTCCTTAAGTCCTGTCCTCAATCAGTTGGTTTGACTCGGCCCTGTCGGTTTGGGGCTTTGTACTGGGTCTGAGTACCCCTCCTGGTGCTCCGGTTTCCAATCACGGCCCGACCCCGGTCCCTACGGTTCCACCGGCTGTAATCCCAGCTTCTGCAGGCGGCCACCACCGTCTGCCTCCTTGCCAGAGGTGATTGGGCTCCGACCCAGACACCTGAGTAGACTATGGCAGGCCTGGTCACAGGTCTGCCCTTGAACTTTACCTCTCTCCTTCACTGTCAAGACTCATCCATTTTCTGCTCTAGAACTAGAACTTGTGTCTTTTTCCTACCTCCAGGCCTGTGAACTCCTCGGTGGGCGGAGCCAACAGCCTGGCTCCGCCCCTGGTGTGGACATCAAACCTGGAGGGTGGTGACAAGGTTTTGAAGTTTGGCTGATGTCACCTTTTCAGGGAGGGGGTATGTGTGTGAATGGGACTACCTGGGACGACCTGACTAGTCCAGGGCATCACACCAACACTTTCAGCCATGACTGCGTGTGTTCAAAACCAGGAGGTGGCATAAAATGGATAGGCAATGCATGTGTCTCTACTATACTTTTCCTCTGACTTCCATTTTTTATTTTGACTGACAAATACTGGAGGTAAAAGACTCACCAAATAGTCATCATGTGCACGTGGCTTAATGCTTTTCACATCCGTGAATAACACACGGCTGAAGAGCCGTACTGGTAATCCACTGAGCATGCAGGTACAAGGCTGGTTATAGAGCACTGAGCTCTCGCTCTTACACCAAGCCCTGAGCTGTATCAGCAGGATATGGTCATGTTTTAGGATAGGTTTCCACGAATCATAAATGTATCAGATTTCACGTATCCTTAGATATGGAAATTACCTGTAAGGCCGCCTGATCCCCCGCCTTGACATCCATGTTCTCATCCTCGCACACACAACCTCGGTTAACGGCACTGGTGAAAGAGTACGTCCTTCCCCAACTAGACGAGCGCTTGTGTCCACTCTGCTCTGCCGGGACCTTTAACAAATGTGAGCACAAATTAATAGACTTTCCTGACAGACGAAGAAAAGACCCAAACTACGATATCTAGAATTAAAGAGGTATTCCCATCTCTAAGATCCATTTCCCAATCTGTAGTACATGTAATAATATTAGAAACTTAGTATAGCTCTCCTGATATACCCCTGTCTCTTACCTCATGTGCAGGGCATTGCAGCTTAGGTATCCATGGTTACATCAACTCGTATAGTGACAGTAAATTAGTCAGTTAGTTGATCATGGTTGTAATCATGGATACCTCAGGAGAACTATACTACATTTCTAATTGGAGGAATTTACGAATAATAAATATTATTATTGTACTACATATTGGGATAGGATCCTGGAGATGACAATAACCATTTAACTACTCTGAATAAAACGTGACAGTCTGGAAACCGGTGAGAAGCGGAGACGTCACACTCTGGTGTTATTTGGTGTAGGGTATGAAGTAATATCTGCTGGGTGCAAGAAGAAGAGACCGAGAATGAATCTCAAGTATAGAGAAATTCCATAAAGACCGGGACTACATGGAGACACTGGGGGGAAAGTCGCATGTGACTTGTGACGGATATCCAACAGGATTACATTTTTTTTTAAAAAAAAATGTCTAATCGTAGAGTAGTAACTAGAGTTGGGCGAGCACTAAAATGTTCGGGTGCTCGAGTTGAGCAGGTCAGACTCTCTGAATGTGCGCACCTCAAGTATCGGGTATAATGGAAGTCACAGATTAGGCATTTGGGGTCTCCGCCCACATACAGCCAGCCATAAAGAAAACATTTATGGGGCAATGGAGGGTGTTTTGTTTTGTTTTTTTTTGTTTTTTTTTTAAGTTTTTTCTTTGAAGGCCTAAGACACACACTGAGAAAATCGGTGCGAGTGGAGTGCGATAAAACATTATATTCCACTCGGACCAATATTAGCCTGTGTGTCAGCGCACACGAGCAATTATGTACTCAGCCCTAATCGGACAGAGAAAACAAATCGCATGCTGCGGGTGTAATGCGAGACTCTTTCTCTCGCAACCATTCAAGTCTATGGGGCGAGAGAAAAATCGCACTGCACTCGTAGTACACCGGTGTACTGCAAGTGCAGGGCGAGAATGGCAATAGCCAGCTACGGAGGAGAAAAGGAGAAATCCTCCCCTCAGTGCCGGCCGCCCCCCTCAGCTGAGGTCTGCTCGCACGGTCGGACCTCAGTCGCAGGGACACTCGCATGACACTCGGCTCTTGTACTGCCAGTTTGAGCAGAGTGTCATCCGAGGGGATCTCAGTAATCCCCGAGTGGTCCCAGCCTTACGTACTACCTCTGAAAATGTTGTTTCAACCCCAGTGAGAGCCAGAGACTGTGAATGGCTCTCCCTGGGGAACCTGCACACATCATGCAGTAAAGCAAGCCTGAGCAGACGGCACATTTGAGCATCGGCGATACTTGGCCAAATATCGCAAGTACCTGAGCACTCCAATGCTGGATCGGGTATTGAACAGTGGCGAGCGGGATGGCCTGTGTCTGCGTGCGGGCGGCAGCCGGGTTGCCTGTGCCTGCGTGCGGGCGGCAGCCGGGTTGCCTGTGCCTGCGTGCGGGCGGCAGCCGGGTTGCCTGTGCCTGCGTGCGGGCGGCAGCCGGGTTGCCTGTGCCTGCATGTGGGCGGCAGCCGGGTTGCCTGTGCCTGCATGTGGGCGGCAGCCGGGTTGCCTGTGCCTGCGTGCGGGCGGCAGCCGGGTTGCCTGTGCCTGCGTGCGGGCGGCAGCCGGGTTGCCTGTGCCTGCGTGCGGGCGGCAGCCGGGTTGCCTGTGCCTGCGTGCGGGCGGCAGCCGGGTGGCCTGTGTGCGAGAGGCAGCCGGGTGGCCTGTGTGCGGGAGGCAGCCGGGTGGCCTGTGTGCGGGAGGCAGCCGGGTGGCCTGTGTGCGGGAGGCAGCCGGGTGGCCTGTGTGCGGGAGGCAGCCGGGTGGCCTGTGTGCGGGAGGCAGCCGGGTGGCCTGTGTGCGGGAGGCAGCCGGGTGGCCTGTGTGCGGGAGGCAGCCGGGTGGCCTGTGTGCGGGAGGCAGCCGGGTGGCCTGTGTGCGGGAGGCAGCCGGGTGGCCTGTGTGCGGGAGGCAGCCGGGTGGCCTGTGTGCGGGAGGCAGCCGGGTGGCCTGTGTGCGGGAGGCAGCCGGCTGCCGCCCTCACATAGGCACCCGACTGCCTCCTGCACACAGCCACAGGTACCCGGCTGCCACTCGTACGCACGCAAGCACAAGTACCCGGCTGCTTGCACGCAGGGTGGGCTCACAGCCTGCTGGCTGCCACTCTGTGCATGCGTGGCAGGCGGCTGTGCAGCAGGTTACCCAGTTTGTTTGCGGTCCCAGTTTCAAATGATGGCGCCGGAAGCGGGTGCGTGCGCAGATGGAGCTCTAGGATGAGAGCTCCATCTGTGTATGCGCCGCTCCAGGCGCCATCATTTGAACCAGGACCACGGACATTGGGACACTCACTGCACTGGCCTGCTGCATGACTCACCCGCCGCTGCTGCTGCCACCACGGACGCCACCGCGCCTGCCACCATGGACCCCGCTGCCAGTGAACTGCCACGCCTGCCAGCACAACCTCTGCCTCCTGTGACCCCGCTTCACCACCACTGCTGTCCCCCTCCGGTAAGAGAACACCGGAGTATAAGACGACCCTATTTTTCTTTTTTTACCTTTTCTTATGTCTAAATTTGGGGTGCGTTTTATAATCCGGTGTGCCTTATAAAGCGAAAAATATGATTTTATATAATTATATATATATATATATATATATATATATATATATATATATATATAGATAGATAGATATAGATAGATAGATATAGATATAGATAGACCGGTGTCTTTATTAATACCTGCTTGCTATCGGTTTCTGTTGAAGAGGATTCAAAAACAGGCAAATTCACATGTTCACTTGGCGTGTTTGAAGGCTCCTCCATAAAAATAGGCTTCTCCTGCAAGATCCATTTCCTGTAGACTTTTACAACCTTTCTCGTGGCAGAGACATCACAAGCAGGTAACAGGAAGGCCTAAAATACAAAAGTGACATACAAAGAATTGTAGGGATATTAATAAATGGTAATATGTAAAGAATAAAAGCAGCATGGTGGCTCAGTGGTTAGCACTCAGTCTTGCAGTGCTGGGGTCCTGGGTTTGAGTTTATATGTTCTCCATGTTACTTGGGTTTCCTCCAGGTTCTCCAATTTCCTCACACACTCAAAAGACATAATGATAGGGAATATTGATTGTGAGCCCCAATGGGGACAGTGTTGCTGATGTATATAAAGATAAAAAAAATAAACATTATTATTTAAAAAAAAAAAAAAGTTCTTGTCTATTCATAGTATAGGGGATAACTTGCGGATAACTGGGGGTCCGAACGCTGGGAGTCCAAGAAATCCTGACATCATTGTTCTGCAGCCCCAATCTCTAATACAGCAGAGGCTCAACCTTCACTACATTCATTTCCTATGGGACTGCTGGAGACAGCACTTGGCAGTCCCATGGACAGTGAATGAGGCAGAGATCAGGCATGTGCACCTCTGCGATACTCTTCTAGGTTTCTTCAGCTCCGATCTTGGGATCACTGAGGGGCCCATCAGTGATCATAAAATTATTTCCTATTCTAAAAATAGGGCTATTTTTTTCTTTTTCTTAAATAACCATTTAACATTCAAATATCCATAATGCAAATCCAAGCTGCATCTTCTAGAACCTCACTGTGCTACCTACTGAAAGGTATACTGAACAGCAATGCTATTGCTTAAGTGGCATTGTAAAAAATATGCAGAAAAACTGGGATAAGAAAGAATTAAGAAAGTTTTCTATGACCAAACATTATTGTACAGGACTGTGGTGGTAAATAACAAAAAGTAGCTATACTCAAAATCCATTGCTGCCCCCAGCCACAGGCAGCATTGCTATTTTCTATATTTTTTTATTTATTTATGTTTTAAATCTACAGAAGGCTATAAAAATTACATTCATTAATAGAAAACCATTTTAAGCAGCACGGTGGCTCAGTGGTTAGCACTGCAGTCTTGTGGTGGCTCAGTGGTTAGCACTGCAGTCTTGCAGCGATGGGGTCCTGGGTTCAAATCCCACCAAGGACACCATCTGCAAGGAGTTTGTATGTTCTCCCCATGTTTGCGTGGGTTTTCTCTGGTTTCCTCCCACACTCCAAAGACATACAGATAGGGAGTCTAGATTGTGAGCCCCAATGGGGACAGTGTTGCCAATGTATGTAAAGCGCTGTGGAATTAATAGCGCTATATAAATGAATAAAATTATTATTATTATTATTATTATTTAAGCCCACAGCAAAACTAATTCAAATGAGACTGTGATCCTTGTATTGAATGAGATTCCACTTTTAACCACTAGGTGGCAGAATGTTACTTAATAAATAAAAAAAAAACTACATAACAACTACATATAACTTTTCTGCAAAATCTCTAAATAAAAAAAGGAGTCATAATATCTATGATCAAATGACCTTTCCAAAAACAAAAATAACGAACCCTCCCCCCCCCCAAAAAAAATCAAAACAAAAAAAACCCCACCAAAGCTGCAAGACGTCTCCATTAAAATAATCATATTGCATTTAAAGCGGTTGCTCAGTCTAATGTGAATAATTCAGAAATCAAACAGGTTTCTAATGTCAATGTTTCAATTCCTCAACCCTTTTAAAGATATGAAGACCTGGTTGTTGTCCATGAATTGAAGTGGGTTTATATTTATAGGATGACAACTGACCCCGATGTAGTGCGGCCCACAGAGCTCGCAGTTGGGTGCAGAACAAATATAAATCAGGCCTCATTCAGACGTCCATTTTTCATGTATCCGCTATCGTCTATAGGCTGTCCACAGACCCGTATTTTTTGTGGACTGTATCTGTTTATTACCGGCATCAGGGAAGAAAAGTATCAATATAAGTCTATGGGTCAGTGAAATTCATGTACAGAACATAGACTACGCCCATGTGCAGTCCATGAATAACATTGCAAAGGATAGGGCAATTTATTTATCCATATGGGTCAGTGGACCAGTTTTTACCATCAAAGTTTCATCAATGAGACTCGGATGCCACACACTGACACTCGTAACAATTTTTGTTAGTACGTGAAGAAACCCGTCTAAGTGAGGCCTAAGTGCGGTCATCCCGGGCAGTTACAGTATAAAAAGGGGTGAATTACACGGATATTCACAATTTATACATGTATGACATATCCATATGGCTGGCTATAAATATCCGATCGGTCCAGGTCCCAACTCTGGCCACTGCACCCAATGAGTGGAGAGGGAACCAAACGTGTGCAGCACTCTCCATTCACTGCTATCAGAGTCACGGAGACTGCCAAGTATGCTTGCTCAAATGTCTAAGATGGAAATATCACTGTAAGAAAGTTTCACAACCAGGTGGTACACTACGCCAGTGCAGTCGCATCGATGGTACCCATCTTCTTCCTCACTGTGCTGGAGATGCCCAATAATTAGTTCCTTTTGGCGAGACATTTCACTGCTTGTTTCGTCTCTTGTGGGCGGTAAAGTCCAGCTCACCCCAGAAATGGTCCTACTCAATTTTCCGATCTGGCCGACTAATAAACTGGCGGCCTTTGTTGTGGCAGCATGTAAGCTTTTGGTCCCCACCCTTTGGCTTACACCCAATACCCAGTCTAAAAAGCAGGTACTTCGCAAAATAGACCTCTTATTTCGCACTGAGGACCTGGCCTCCCTCTCTCAATTTAGCTCAGATTCCTTCCACAAGGTTTGGAACCCTTGGATGACCTTTAGGAAATCCGCAGAATATCTTTCAATAATTGCGGCAGAAGAGGAAACACTTGGGTGATGTGCATAGAGGATAAGCCGGACCTTTCCTCACCAAACCTCTTTCTCACTGAATGCTCTCAGAGTCTACCCATCTCTTATTCCCGCACCCTAGCCTTCCCTACTTATCCCTCTTTTTCGCTTTGTCTTCTGTGAAGTTCTACTGAATTGATTATTTGGTTGATAATTGATCTAGGAATATGCGAAGGCCATTTTTGAGATTTTTCAATACCAAACTAACGATGGCCATTTTCTGAAACAATATATGCGGTCACTGTTTCTTCTCGGATATTCATTCTGATGAGATACGCATATGTACCAATGAGACATGTTATGTTATTTGTGTTGAAAACTTAACAAAACATTGAACAGAAAAGTAAGAAGGTGTCACTGACACTATGAAGAGACCTGCAAAAGGCTGAGGAATGTAAAGTATATTAACATAAGTGTGGACAACTCCCAATCCTTGTTAGAGTATGTGGACACAGGCCAGAATGACACACCTGTCTGAAGACCTCATTGATAAAGTTGACATATCCACGTGTGGACAGGAAGATCCTTTGCACCATGTCGTACACGGTCTTCTGATCCTCCTCTATGCTGCACAGGCTGGAGTTGCTCAGCCTCCGGTCGGACAGCGTGCTGCTATTCGAGTGGTTCTTCTCCTGCTCCTGGGATCCAGTGGGCTCGACTTCAGTGTTCTTTTCTTGGTTCACATTAATCACAGATACTGTCTAAAAGGGCATGTAAGATGGCATTACATAGCTATAACTGTAGATGGGATAGAAAAATAATAATTAAGTGCAACAGTTTACAACACGGGAGAATATCCATAAAAAGTAGCAATATGTGAGCCATATAGCATGTTATCCACAGGATTATAATGGAGAGTAGTAGAATTGGGTTTTAACACCGCGCCAATGACCGCTATGGACGTCTGTAAGATTAATGTTCCTTTTTATTTCATTTACAGGTCAACGCGTTTCTGGAGTCTTTGCTCCCTTCCTCAGGACATGCAGGAAAAAAGTACATCACATCATTTGATGTACTTTTTTTCCTGCATGTCCTGAGGAAGGGAGCAGAGACTCCAGAAACGCGTTGACCTGTAAATGAAATAAAAAGTAACATTAATCTTACAGACGTCCATAGCGGTCATTGGTGCGGTGTTAAAACCCAATTCTACTACTCTCCATTATCAGCCATCCTGGGTGCTGCTGCCGTGGCCTGGATTATCATATGCGTGCATAGTAGTTGTGACTTTCACAACTCGATTCGGTGAGTGCATTTGCTCTTGTTCACCCCATATTACTCGGGTGAAACCCTATTGCGCTTTTTTTCTCCACAGTATTCACATCCACAGGATTATAACAAGGCAATATTAATAATTAAGACTAGCTGGACAGGAGTGGAGTGAGGAGGGGGGGGGGGGGAGGTGAGCAGAAAACTGCTATACAGAAATTACTGGTTTGCAGAGGTGTGGCTGGTACGTTAGGAGTCAACTTCCCTTCTGTTATTTAACTACTGCACACATTTGCATATGTCTGGGCAGGCACTAGTGTCTGAGCTCCAAAGAAACCAACTGTACACTATGAAAGATAAAAGATCTCATTGTAAGACTGACAGCAGATGGAAAAAGCAAGCCAATTGCAAACTTGCTAATTTTCATGTATAGCAAACAGCCGTTTATCTAAGCCTCCTTATGTAGAAAAAAAAAATTGGAAGCAAGACGCCAATGGAAATAAGTGGAGGAACAAAAAAGTGTACTTGATTCACACAAATACACGCAATGTTTCAGCTCCTCGTTTGAAGGCATCCTCAAGGCTCCATGTAAAGATCCTGCTGTGCTTGTCTTTGAAAGAGCTACACGTGCATAGAAATAGTATGTGGGGTGAAATTCTGCTGGCAGATTCCCTTTAATAACGGCATCTTTGCATATAGTCTCACTAGCTCCAACTCCTTTTTAAGAGCCATGGGATCAATGAAAAAAATCCCATCTAACTTTAAAGAGAATCTATCACCAGGTTTTTGTCACCTAATTCGCAGGCCAGAGACAGTTTTCTCAATGACGTGTCACTTAGTGGGCTGCTTAGTGTTGTTTTCATAAATTCACTATAGGACTAGTAAACCTGCTGCCAGGTAGTCCAGCATATTCATGAGCTGTGTATAACCCCGCCTCCTCCACTGATTGGCAGCTTTATGCCTATGCACAGTGGTGTGGGCGGGGTTATACGCAGCTCAGTATTCAGAAAACTGATAGATCTGCAGCAGAGAAAGTGATTTTATCGAAATGACAGCAAGCAGCCAAGTAAGGCTAAGGACACACATCCGGCTTTTCTCCCGTTTGTTGGATCCGTCGCGCTCCTGAACAGTGTGTATAGTACAGTGGCTGCGCGACAAGCTCCGGTCATATGCTGTCATGTGACTGGAGAATGTGACCAGGAAGTTGTCGCCCAGCCACTGTACTGTATACACTGTATGGGAGCGTGCCGGATCCGACAAATAGGAGAAAAGCCAGATGTGTGTCCTTAGCCTAAGTGACACCGCTGGAATCAGGGTCTCTGTCTCTATATTATGCTGCTCTCAGATGGGAAAGCAAATCCTGGTGACAGATTCCCTTTAATGAAGCCTGTGTAACTGAGGAAGGTGGCTGACTGTACCTGAATCAGTTTGGGTAGAACCTCTCCTCCAATCTTAGTGCTTTGAGAAGATGCTACATATTTCCTTTCCAGGAAGAAGGTGACAAGCCACTTGATAAACACGACTCTAGCTGCCATGAAAGGGATTTTTGTGCTATAGAGGTTTTCATTATTACGGCTTACGGTGACATACACGGGCTTTGGTCTGACATCTGGAATATCTGAAACAGAGAGAAACTGTGTTAATCTCATAGTATCATTAAGCCAGGTCACTTTACAAGCTTTCACTGAGATCTGCAAACAGTCAGTATATTGTTTTAAGCCGAGCACGTGAATAGATTTCCGCCGAGTCTCCATAAATATCCAGGTCTATGTATTTACACTGCGTTAATAAAAAGCAAAGTCAGAGCAGACTGAAGATGACCTTTGCTTTAGGAGATAAGATACAACGTATAATGTTACCCATTGGCAGCTGAATATGTGTATGCAGCAGAGATACATTAATATTACACAGCAGCCAACGATCTAATGTGTATGAAGGCAGCATGGACGTCCTCAGAGGTCATCCGACAGTGTAAAAGTTGCATTTTCCCCCTAGGGTTTCATATATATATATATATATATATATATATATATATATATATATATATATATATATATATATATATATATATATATATATATATATATATATATGTATATGTATATGTGTGTGTGTGAATGAATGAATGAATGAATGAATGAATGAATGAATGAATAAATATATATATATTATATATATATATATATATATATATATATATATATATATATATATATAAAGTTGTAACAGAAAAAAAGTTAGAGTGCAAATAGTACAGGTAAGCCTCAGCAAAATCCAGAGATTTCCATGTGTGCTGGATCCATATTTTATCCACTCCTGGTCTGAGTATCTGGTTTTGGTGTATGTAAAAAGACAAAAAAAGAAAAAAGAAGAAGAGGACAACAAAACAAAGGTGATTACCCAATAATCTTCTTACCAACCAGATCGTAAAAAGTGGACCCATTGATGCAGCGGAGACGCCATCTATGTGCGGCATGTTTTTTATTTTTTTGTAAACACTTTCACTTAAACGAGGAGTTTGGCCAACAAGTGACCTAACATGGAACACAGTGTCCAAAAAACAAGGGCCAACATTTTGCAGAAAGTCAATTAACAGGTGATGTAAACCAACACTGGACAGTCTAAAAATAAGCCAAACTAATGAGACCGCATGACTGAACTACTCTAAATATAAGCCAGACTAACAAACCGCATGACTGGCCAGTCTAAAAATAAGCCAGACTAATGACCCGCATGACTGGAAGGTCTAAAAATAAGCCAGACTAATGAACGCGTGACTGGACAGTCTAAAAATAAGCCAGACTAATGAAATCGCACAACTGGCCAGTCTAAAAAATAAGCCAGACTAATGACTCGCATGACTGAACAGTCTAAAAATAAGCCAGACTAATGAAATTTCATGACTGGACAGTCTAAAAATAAGCCAGACAAAAGAAATCGCATATGTGACGCCCCCTGGACTATTCAGGTTGTCACAGGGTACTGCACAAACTATCCTACCCGTGCAGTATTCGACCCCCCATGGTTCTGGGTCTCCATCCTGCAGTGCTGCCTCCATCAGCATTTACAAATCCTAGATACACCTTGCACCACACCTGTCAGGCACACCAGTGGGCTGCTTAAGCAGGAATAGGGCCGCCCACCTAGGGGGTAGACAGAAGAGGACGGCCGGCAGCCTGGTCCTATCACCAATCCAGGACCGAAGGCACAACGGGGTACACTGACCCTAGCTCGGGGAGAAGCTTCAGGAAACCCGGCAATTAACCTGAGCAGAACGGGGCCTTTATGGACTGTTCCCACCAGGCCAGAGATGGGGGGCACTAGCGCAACGAGGGGGCTAGGGCTTTCCTAGCAAGCAGCCCACTGAAATCCCAAGTGTGAGCTCCTGAGAGCAGGCTCCTTCACTTAGCCACAGTGGGGAGCGGAGCCCGGAACGCTCCAAGCTACCGGACCACAACGGACAATCTAAAACTTAGTGCCAGGAGGCAGGTTACGGACCACCGGCAGCACTGTAGGGGACGGGACCCGGTCGAGCTCCCCTCGAGAGGCAACAGCGTTCAGAGACTTGGTTTACCCTGTTGTCAGCGTCTGCTTCATTGCTGAGTGAGTCCCCGACTGACCCCTGCACTGCATCCCAGCATCACCAACCAGAGTCCTGGGGCCTACCCCTACCCGTGGAGGGTAACGTCATCTTGCTGCCCCACTCCATCACCCCGGGTACTCCCAACGACAGCGGCGATACTCCCAATTACCGTACACCACGGGTGATGTCACGAACTATACCAAATTCCCTGTAAATACCCCCTTTCACATTTGAGTGTGGCCCCTAAGCCCCCGGGTCCGGAGACCCTCGAGCCACGAACGAACACCACCCCCGGATCTGAGCGGTTCGATCCGCTGCTGGGGCGGCACACAACTTGACAGTCTAAAAATAAGACAGATTAATGAATTGCATGAGCCGCAATGATAAATCTGGTGCAGTTTAAGACAGCCTAAGTCTGCACTGTCTAAGAACTAGACGAATAGGACTCCATGTGTCAGCATGCTGATAATGAAGAAAAACTGACAGCACAAGTACGACAAAGTGTGGTGGGAATGGAGGCTTGGGTTAGGGCCAGATATGACAGGTATTTTCAGTTGAGCTTTTTTATTGGATTTGTCATGCATTTGCCTGCTGATTTTACAATGTAAAAAATCTTCACGTTTTACAGAATGATTTGACTCGTTGCATATTTTGTAGCTCTCCTTATAGAGTCTGGCTGTGTACGGGGTCTTAGGACATGTGCACACTACGTGGTTTTCAGGCAGGGCCGCTCTGAAACAAGCCAGGAAAAGCTCACAGAACACACTGGAAGGAGTGAATCTATACACTTCTATGTAAAAATCGCCTTGCATTTTATATGTTCAGACTTTTTAGTGTCTTAATTTAGGTTTTCAAAGATGCCAAGTGTTCAAAAGCAGTGAACATCAGGTGCTTTCGGCCAGGGCCGGATTATAGGCGGGGCAGGCGGGGCTTCAGCCCCGGGGCCCCCACCATAAGAGCTTCCAAGGGGGCCCCCACCACCAGGACCATACATGCCACCCGTCAGCAATTTTGTTTTTTTTTTCTTCACACCCTCTCCCCCTCCGTAGAGACAGTCTAATAAATCAGCTGTGTTTACGGGGGGGGAGAGGTGCGCGCACCTACATTTATTTGTATCTGCGTCTTTAAGACGCAAAAACAAACTGCGGGCGCAGGACGCTGATTGACCCCGGAAGTAGTTTGTACTTCCGGGGTCAGAGGTATGCCTGCTCCCTGCTCTGCTGCGGGGTCCAATGCCGCGGCCGTCACAGCAGGCCGCCGCGGCCGTCGAAGCAGGACGCCGCCGCGGCCGTCACAGCAGGACGCCGCCGCGGCCGTCACAGCAGGACGCCGCCGCGGCCGTCACAGCAGGACGCCGCCGCGGATGAGAAGACCGGCGCCGTGGCCAGGAGAGGAGACTCACCGGAGCAGGAGGATGGCCGCGGCACCGGAACAGCAGCAGGAGGACGGCGGCCTATACCGGAGCAGCAGGAGGATGGCATCAGAGCAGGTAAGGGCAGAGCTGAAGAAAGATGTGTGGTGTGTGAAGCAGAGCTGTGTGTGTGTGTGAGAGAAACAGAACTGTGTGTAGGTGTGTGTGTGTGTGTGTGTGTGTGTGTGTGTGTGTGTGAAACAGAGCTGTGTGTGTGTGTGTGTGTGTGTGTGAAACAGAGCTGTGTGTGTGTGTGTGTGAGAAACAGAGCTGTGTGTGTGTGTGTGTGTGTGTGTGAAACAGAGCTGTGTGTGTGTGTGTGTGTGAAACAGAGCTGTGTGTGTGAGAAACAGAGCTGTGTGTGTGTGAAACAGAGCTGTGTGTGTGTGTGAGAAACAGAGCTGTGTTTGTGTGTGTGTGAAACAGAGCTGTGTGTGTGAGAAACAGAGAGGTGTGTGTGTGAAACAGAGCTGTGTGTGTGTGTGTGTGTGTGTGTGTGTGTGTGTGTGTGTGTGTGTGAAACAGCTGTGTGTGGGTGTGAAGCAGAGCTGAAGAAAGATGTGTGTGTGTGTGTGTGTGTGAATCAGAGCTGTGTGTGTGTGAAGCAGAGCTGTGTGTGTGTGAAGCAGAGCTGTGTGTGTGTGAAGCAGAGCTGTGTGTGTGTGAAGCAGAGCTGTGTGTGTGTGTGAAGCAGAGCTGTGTGTGTGTGTGAAGCAGAGCTGTGTGTGTGTGTGAAGCAGAGCTGTGTGTGTGTGTGAGAAGCAGAGCTGTGTGTGAAGCAGAGCTGTGTGTGTGTGAGAAGCAGAGCTGTGTGTGAAGCAGAGCTGTGTGTGTGTGATGAGAAGCAGAGCTGTGTGTGAAGCAGAGCTGTGTGTGTGTGATGAGAAGCAGAGCTGTGTGTGAAGCAGAGCTGTGTGTGTGTGATGAGAAGCAGAGCTGTGTGTGAAGCAGAGCTGTGTGTGTGAAGCAGAGCTGTGTGTGTGTGAAGCAGAGCTGTGTGTGTGTGAAGCAGAGCTGTGTGTGTGTGAAGCAGAGCTGTGTGTGTGTGAAGCAGAGCTGTGTGTGTGTGTGAAGCAGAGCTGTGTGTGTGAAGCAGAGCTGTGTGTGTGTGTGAAGCAGAGCTGTGTGTGTGTGAGAAGCAGAGCTGTGTGTGTGTGTGTGAAGCAGAGCTGTGTGTGTGTGTGTGAAGCAGAGCGGTGTGTGTGTGTGAAGCAGAGCTGTGTGTGTGAAGCAGAGCTGTGTGTGTGTGAAGCAGAGCTGTGTGTGTGTGAAGCAGAGCTGTGTGTGAGAAGCAGAGCTGTGTGTGTGTGAGAAGCAGAGCTGTGTGTGTGTGTGTGTGAAGCAGAGCTGTGTGTGTGAAGCAGCTGTGTGTGTGTGTGTGTTTGTGAAGCAGAGCTGTGTGTGTGAAGCAGAGCTGTGTGTGTGTGAAGCAGAGCTGTGTGTGTGAAGCAGAGCTGTGTGTGAAGCAGAGCTGTGTGTGTGAAGCAGAGCTGTGTGTGAAGCAGAGCTGTGTGTGTGAAGCAGAGCTGTGTGAGTGAAGCAGCTGTGTGTGTGTGTGTGTGTGAAGCAGAGCTGTGTGTGTGTAGCAGAGCTGTGTGTGTGTGTGTGAAGGAGAGCTGTGTGTGTGTGTGTGAAGCAGAGCTGTGTGTGTGTATATATGAATCAGAGCAGTCTGTGCGGCACCCCAGAGCGCTAAGCCACCCATCCCAGTAATGTGTACGCCACCAGAGCTGTTTGCCACTCCAGCAACATCTATGCCCCCCAGTAACGTCTATGCCCCCTGCCCCTCCTGTAATGTATATATTGTAGGCCCTAGCCCCTCCTGTGATGTATATACAGAAATGCTGTGTCAGTGTGTGTGTGTGAAACAGAGCTGTGTGTGTGTGTGTCAGAAACAGAGCTGTGTTTGTGTGTGTGTGAAACAGAGCTGTGTGTGTGAGAAACAGAGAGGTGTGTGTGTGTGTGTGTGTGTGTGTGTGTGTGTGTGTGTGTGTGAAACAGAGCTGTGTGTGTGTGTGTGTGTGTGTGTGAAACAGCTGTGTGTGTGTGTGAAGCAGAGCTGAAGAAAGATGTGTGTGTGAAGCAGAGCTGTGTGTGTGTGAAGCAGAGCTGTGTGTGTGTGAAGCAGAGCTGTGTGTGTGTGTGAAGCAGAGCTGTGTGTGTGTGTGTGAAGCAGAGCTGTGTGTGTGTGTGAAGCAGAGCTGTGTGTGTGTGAGAAGCAGAGCTGTGTGTGAAGCAGAGCTGTGTGTGAAGCAGAGCTGTGTGTGTGTGATGAGAATCAGAGCTGTGTGTGAAGCAGAGCTGTGTGTGTGTGATGAGAAGCAGGGCTGTGTGTGAAGCAGAGCTGTGTGTGTGTGAAGCAGAGCTGTGTGTGTGTGAAGCAGAGCTGTGTGTGTGTGAAGCAGAGCTGTGTGTGTGTGAAGCAGAGCTGTGTGTGTGTGTGAAGCAGAGCTGTGTGTGTGAAGCAGAGCTGTGTGTGTGTGTGAAGCAGAGCTGTGTGTGTGAAGCAGAGCTGTGTGTGTGTGAAGCAGAGCTGTGTGTGTGTGTGAAGCAGAGCTGTGTGTGTGTGTGTGTGAAGCAGAGCTGTGTGTGTGTGTGTGTGTGTGTGTGTGTGTGAAGCAGAGCTGTGTGTGTGTGTGAAGCAGAGCTGTGTGTGTGTGTGTGTGAAGCAGAGCTGTGTGTGTGTGTGTGTGTGTGTGTGTGTGTGTGTGTGTGTGTGAAGCAGAGCTGTGTGTGTGTGTGAAGCAGAGCTGTGTGTGTGTGTGAAGCAGAGCTGTGTGTGTGAAGCAGAGCTGTGTGTGTGTGTGAAGCAGAGCTGTGTGTGTGTGAGAAGCAGAGCTGTGTGTGTGAGAAGCAGAGCTGTGTGTGTGTGAAGCAGAGCTGTGTGTGTGAAGCAGCTGTGTGTGTGTGTGTGTGTGTGTGTGTGTGTGAAGCAGAGCTGTGTGTGTGTGAAGCAGAGCTGTGTGTGTGTGAAGCAGAGCTGTGTGTGTGAAGCAGAGCTGTCTGTGTGAAGCAGAGCTGTGTGTGAAGTAGAGCTGTGTGTGTGAAGCAGAGCTGTGTGAGTGAAGCAGCTGTGTGTGTGTGTGAAGCAGAGCTGTGTGTGTAGCAGAGCTGTGTGTGTGTGTGTGTGTGTGAAGCAGAGCTGTGTGTGTGTGTGTGAAGCAGAGCTGTGTGTGTGTATATATGAATCAGAGCAGGCTGTGCGGCACCCCAGAGCGCTAAGCCACCCATCCCAGTAATGTGTACGCCACCAGAGCTGTTTGCCACTCCAGCAACATCTATGCCCCCCCCAGTAACGTCTATGCCCCCTGCCCCTCCTGTAATGTATATATTGTAGGCCCTAGCCCCTCCTGTGATGTATATACAGAAGTGCTGTGTCAGTGTGCATGGTGTGCAGTCATGTCTGTTAGTGATGGCCATCATGCAAAACAGCCACATGTCCTGGAGGAGCTGAACGGAAACAAGCGGGGGAGGTGAGTGATGCTGCTTGTGACTTCTACATATTAGCACCTGTAATGCGTCTGTGTCTGCATGTGTGTCAGTGTATATGACTGTGCATATATTTGTCTGTTTAAATGTATTTTTGTGAATTTGTCTTCAAATATGTATATGTACGTATGCCTGTATGTGTATGTGCGTGTCTGTGTGTGGATGGGGCCCACTGAGACTCAACCGGGGACCACAAAAACCTGGAGCCGGCCCTGGCTGCCTTAACATTGGGATGAATATAAAAAATATGTGAGTAACTCTACTTTCTGTGTATAAGTGACTGCTGTGAGTGATCCTGGACTGTATCTGTATTGTACTGTGTGTATGGGTGACAGCTGTGAGTTATCCTGGACTGTATCTGTATTGTACTGTGTGTGTATAAGAGACTGCTGTGAGTGATCCTGGACTGTATCTGTATTGTACTGTGTATAAGTGACGGCTGTGAGTGATCCTGGACTGTATCTGTATTGTACTGTGTGTATAAGTGACGGCTGTGAGTTATCCTGGACTGTATCTGTATTGTACTGTGTGTGTATAAGTGACTGCTGTGAGTGATCCTGGACTGTATCTGTATTGTACTGTGTATAAGTGACGGCTGTGAGTGATTCTGGACTGTATCTGTATTGTACTGTGTGTGTATAAGTGACGGCTGTGAGTGATCCTGGACTGTATCTGTATTGTACTGTGTGTATAAGTGACGGCTGTGAGTGATCCTGGACTGTATCTGTATTGTACTGTGTATGGGTGACAGCTGTGAGTTATCCTGGAGTGTATCTGTATTGTACTGTGTGTGTATAAGTGACTGCTGTGAGTTATCCTGGACTGTATCTGTATTGTACTGTGTGTGAATAAGTGACTGCTGTGAGTGATCCTGGACTGTATCTGTATTGTACTGTGTGTATAAGTGACGGCTGTGAGTGATCCTGGACTGTATCTGTATTGTACTGTGTATGGGTGACAGCTGTGAGTTATCCTGGAGTGTATCTGTATTGTACTGTGTGTGTATAAGTGACTGCTGTGAGTGATCCTGGACTGTATCTGTATTGTACTGTGTATAAGTGACGGCTGTGAGTGATTCTGGACTGTATCTGTATTGTACTGTGTGTGTATAAGTGACGGCTGTGAGTGATCCTGGACTGTATCTGTATTGTACTGTGTGTATAAGTGACGGCTGTGAGTGATCCTGGACTGTATCTGTATTGTACTGTGTATGGGTGACAGCTGTGAGTTATCCTGGAGTGTATCTGTATTGTACTGTGTGTGTATAAGTGACTGCTGTGAGTTATCCTGGACTGTATCTGTATTGTACTGTGTGTGTATAAGTGACGGCTGTGAGTGATCCTGGACTGTATCTGTATTGTACTGTGTGTATAAGTGACGGCTGTGAGTGATCCTGGACTGTATCTGTATTGTACTGTGTATGAGTGACAGCTGTGAGTTATCCTGGAGTGTATCTGTATTGTACTGTGTGTGTATAAGTGACTGCTGTGAGTTATCCTGGACTGTATCTGTATTGTACTGTGTGTGAATAAGTGACTGCTGTGAGTGATCCTGGACTGTATCTGTATTGTACTGTGTGTATAAGTGACGGCTGTGAGTGATCCTGGACTGTATCTGTATTGTACTGTGTGTATGGATGACAGCTGTGAGTTATCCTGGACTGTATCTGTATTGTACTGTGTGTATGGATGACGGCTGTGAGTTATCCTGGACTGTATCTGTATTGTACTGTGTGTGTATAAGTGACTGCTGTGAGTGATCCTGGACTGTGTCTGTATTGTAGTCCTGTAACACTGAATGTGGCAGAACAGGAGAAGATAAATGTTCATTAAATTTATATCTAAATGCTACAGTTCGCGCTCTACTGTTATGGCTAAAAATGTTAACGTTTATGGGGCCCCCACCAGATTTTCTGCCCAGGGGCCCCCACCAACCTTAATCCGGCCCTGCTTTCGGCTCTGAAAACTCTCTGTACTTCCAATACAAGTCAATAGACCGTTAAAGAACAGAAAACACCAGTAAAAAAGAAGCCACATAAATACAAAGAAAAAAAAAAGAAACATGGCAGTCAGAAACATCAAAAAAGCGCTCATGGAACCTCGGGGGTGGGGTGAGGGGGAGATTTTAGTTTTGCCCTGAACAACTGCATTTCAGAAACGACCTATGTGTCTTCATCTGACATTGGCATCTGAGAAAATATTCAGCAATCAGTAGTAAGGAATAGAATATACACAGTGTGTCCACTGATATTAACTTGAGAGCGGCGGCAGCTATAGGTATAGAAGCGGTGTCTAGGTATAGTAAAGTAGCCATGCGCTATGCAATGAAACCTGGTGGAAAACAACAGAGTTAGCATTTTTATCTAAAAAACGGAATGAGAGAGAAAAAAAAATAGAATTACAAAATTGTATGGCATCATCAATTCAATACGAATTGACACCTTGCATACAGAAATGCTATGATATGAAACCCATGATCCCCCAAAAACATTGAATGCAGGTCATGCCTATGGCGCTCATTTAACTTTGATGATGAAAGTGGCCACCGTCAGCTGCAATGCACATCTGGACTCTGGACAGCATACTGTATCTTGCTGCACGTTGTGCAATATGGTAGGTGACACGTTTGCACAAGCATCTGTGATACGACAGTGCAATGTTGGTGGAGGGGTCGCATACACCTGCTGTTTGATGTTACCTCACAGAAAAGTCCAATGGGGTCAGGTCTGGTGAGTGTGGAGGCCACTCCACGCAGCCACCATAGCCAATGACTTGTAGGAAGGTCTCCATGAGGTATCGCTTCACGTCCGCAGCCTTGTGAGTTTTACACATTCTAATCATAGCATTTCTGTATGCAAGGTGTCGATTGATATTGAATTGCTGATGCCCTACAACTTTGTAATTCACTTTTTTTCCCTCTATCTCGTTCCGTTTTCGAGATAAAAATAATAACTCAGTTGTTTTCCACCAGGTGGCGCTATAGGTGGTTTCATTGCGTAGCGCATGGCTACTTTACTATACCTAGACACCACTTCTGTGCCTATAGCTGCCGCCGTTCTCAAGTTAATGGTGGTGGACAGGATATGGGTGGACACACTGTATAACTTATAAATATGTAACACATGCACTACAGACAGATCTGCTGTACTTACCAAGCACGGGCTTATAAAGGTTCGTCAATTTAGTAAATGATGGAAATAAGTGAGTCAGATAATACTTTCTAAATAAGTTAAATAAAAACTTGAAGCCCGTGTCTTGGTTCTCCTTATTTCTCCAAGACAAGCTTGCAGCCTATGAGAGTAAAAAGAAGACAAAAAGCTGACAAAGTAGATAGCAGATTAAGCTCTTATGCAAAATATGTAAAAATAAATCAAGTTTTATTTCATTTTTGATAAAAGCACATACCAAAAAAAAAAACAAAAACACATGCATGATGCACTTTAAACACAGAAAACTAACATAATGCAAGGTTTATATAAAATCCTTCATGAGCACAACTTTGGAGAAAGTCACAAAGAATGCAACATCAATTAATTCGGAAAAAAAAATATGGGTAAAAAAAAAAAATAAATAATAGGAGCAACAAGATACAAACTCTTGAATGTGACATGGATAATAGTCACAATAAATAGATATCACAAAATATTCAACCATATTTAATTAAATATTTGATATAAGAATCCAATACTCTTCACGTAGAAGCAAAAGTTTACTCCAATTTCCATCTCTCAGGTTTTTTTAACTCATTTTATGCCCCCTATACAGAAGAAAGGCATATTCCCTTGATGCATACCTAAAAGTGTTTCGCTAGTCCAATATGGAGAGATCAAACATGTTATAATGGGAATAGAATCAGTATGATGTTCACTTATTTTCTTCTTTTAAGTGCATGATATTAACTACATGTAGTGTTGCAATTAATATAGGACTGGATATGGTGTAGAGAATCATGAATAGTGGAAAAAGTGGGAGATTTAATCATATATTGGCACAGATTGCAATGTGACCATCCGCATCGATGGGAACCTTTAACAGTCAACCATGTAACAGTAGAAAAAGGTACTATCTGAATAGATTGAGAAAGTAAATCAATAAAAGTGATATTCTTCCCGTATTCTAAAGTGTAAAAACTACTGAAGGGAACAGAAGCTGAGTTGCAGTACCAGAGGACGGCCACTACACAGTGCACGGCGCTGTGCTGCTCCAATTCTGTGACTATCTGATGAAGGGCGGGTATCCGGACCACCAGAGATCAGATGTTGGTGACTTTTCCTAATGATATGTTTAGCAATAGCCAAGTGCTGGACAACCTCATTAATAGCAATTTACAACTACTACTAAGCCTGAGGCCATCATCACGCACTCACCTGTGCTACCATGTATTTCAGCAGTATTTGTAAGAAAAAGCAGCTTGGATCATCAGGGTTTTTCTCACCAGAAACCACAGGTACAAGAGGCATTATTTCCTCAGGAGAAACTTTACCTAAAAATATAGAAACAGTGTAATCATACAAGGCATTGTTTGTCCTGTGACCTGTAAACGGGCGACTTGTGTAGATTCTGAATCCATCATCACTTCCATGGGGAACATTTACTTTATATTACAGTTATATGTCTAGTGCTTAGGGTCGTGTACTGACCGCATTCATAAGCTACAGAAAAAAACGATAAAACACAAAGAATATAAAAAAATAAAGCATAAAACAGCAGTTATCCTCTTCCATCACTTTAAAGTAGTGAGGCCCACAGCCAGCCGCGAGGCCCACAGCCAGCCGCGAGGCCCACAGCCAGCCGCGAGGCCCACAGCCAGTCGCGAGGCCCACAGCCAGCCGCGAGGCCCACAGCCAGCCGCGAGGCCCACAGCCAGCCGCGAGGCCCACAGCCAGCCGCGAGGCCCACAGCCAGCCGCGAGGCCCACAGCCAGCCGCGAGGCCCACAGCCAGCCGCGAGGCCCACAGCCAGCCACGAGGCCCACAGCCAGCCACGCGGCCCACAGCCAGCCACGCGGCTTGTGCATTAGGAAGCAGATTTTCAGGCATGTGATTATATGTGGTGCAGAGGTTAGCATCAGACCTGAGCCCAAATTCTCTGTGCCAACAACACATGGTAGTTGAAAGGCCAGTTACAGATTTCACATTCCTCTTCAGATTTTGATCGACCTGGGTCCCATACCAGCATGCTTTCTTAGATCTGTGTCAAGGGTTGGCCGGCTACTCATCCTAACAGCCCCCTTCTCTAGTGATACACTGGCTGGGGCAGAGAAGGGCTTTCTTATATAGAACCTGTCAGGTCCAATATGCACAAAGCAACACGAGCAGTTCTGGGTGCATATTGCTAATCCCTGCCTAACTGTCCCTGTATCTAGTAGCATAGATAAAGAGATCATTAGAAAAAGCATTTCTAAAGATTCTTTATGAGATGTAAATATGAGTGCAGGGATTAGTTGGAAGGGCATTTTTCTCCACTTGACTAGTCTGCCCTTTTAGCATGTTAGCACATACACAGGGGCGTGCTAACATGCTATTCAATGCCATTGCCCAGCGTCATCAGCAGTGACGCACATACCTGCTTGCTGTCACTGCCTCAGACGCTGGGTTTAGATTCAATGCGCATGATCGGAAGTCCCGGCACTTACAGTCATGTGCACTAGACCTCTCTGAAGCCAGATGTGTGCATGACCCGAAGTGCTGGGACTTATAATCATGTGCACTGAGCCTAAAACCGGCATCTGAGGCAGTGACAGCGGACAGGTATGTGCGGCACCGCTGTTGATGCTGGGCAATGGGCATTGAATAGTATGATAGCACGCCTGAGAAGAGAAAGAAAAAAAATCACCATTGCGACTAGTCCCTAAGCTCATTAGCATATCATAAAGGATCTTTAGAAATACTTTTTCTAAAGATCTCTTTATGTATACTACTAGATACAGGGACAGTTAGGCAGGGATTAGCAATATACACCCAGAACTGCTCGTGGTTCTGGATGCATATTGGACCTGACAGGTTCCCTATAACTACTGAAATGCTGTGCTATGTCCAGCCAAACACTAGAAGAAAAATGACCAATACGAATGAAGCGGCAACCCGAAGATGGCGGCATCTGGCTTAGCAGTCCAAATAGCTTACTATTGTCAGCTGATTTATGTCTTTATGTTGGGACACCCCTTTAATCATGGTTAAAAACAAAAGTTCAGATTTCATTTTTTTTAAATGCTTCACAATCACGCGTGTAATCCTTGCCCAGTGACTATACTGATAGTTACGGTGCTGAATGGATTACTTAACTGTTAGTGCCTCCCGCCCGGTTCTGGCTGAAAATACTCGAACTTATATGATCATATGACACAGTTCCTAAAACACACAAATAATCCATTCATCCCAATCTATGGAAAGTCATGGGATCCTCAGGAGTCTGCAGCTACCCCAGTAATGAGATTAGCCCTGATTTTAGCTCTGGGAGAATACTCTGCATATCATAGTACAATTATCACCTCCACTATCGGAGTACAATACTGTCCCTTAGTGTAAAGTGCTGGCATACAATGAGCAGGTGAAAGCAGTCACTGACCATCAGGTAAATTATAGGTAGGGTTTATGAGGGTTTCCAGTGTGCAAGGACCTCGAGATGACATGACGACAGGAAAGCCGGGAACAAGACATGCAAATATTAGTGCCTGCTCCTCTCCACAATTTGTCTGCAGAGCTTGAAGCCAGAGAAGAAACAGCCGCATTCCTTCACATCGTATCTAAGGATAAAAGACATTTACATATAAGAAAGCTGCCTGTGCCAAGTGACGCCAAAAGCTAGACATGCAAGAAAACGAGGACAGCCAGAGAACGCAGCATGCAGAGGAGGGGCCACCGCTGGTGTTCTCAGGTGGCTGCCACCCAGTGAAGGCTCTTTTGCTCTGATGCCGGACTCATGTTTTACACTTACTATGCAGTATAAAAGATAATATTTTTACAAATATTCATTGATTATTGTGCCATTTTCAGGATATCTGCCCCGATGACATCCCTTCTATTAGTCTATTATTCTGGCCATCTCCCCAGTCTGTAGAACGGCGCTCCAGTCCCGACACGACCCCTTATGGAGAGACATCACCAAACCTGTACATCAGCTTCCCGCTTCACTGGCCATTTTCTAGTCTTCCTTGCCATGTGCAGGGTTATCGGCGGTCTCTGATGGACAGGTCTGCTCACAGGTTCTATCCAGAGTGCCGTGCTGCAGACGGGGGTGAAGATCGGAATAATAAGGGGGCAGCTGCTAACAGATGAAGCCATCAGGTAAGCGCTTCCCACAGCATTATACTAGTGGGTGGCATCACGTGGAGTTTCCAGCAGATATGATTATAAAGTCTATCCTTATTAACAGTGTGAAGCTACAACACCATACACAGTCCATGATTCTGGGGAGTGGGGCGCAGACTGCTTCCTAATCTCAGACACCATCTTTATTAAGGGCAAACATATCATTGATGCAGCCGCACAGGGACCCAAGAAGTAAGGAGGCCCATTTCTAACTCCAAAACACATTGCATTTTGCATTGTGATAAGCCATTGGAATGCACAGGGCCCACACGCCGCTCTCGCACAGGGCCCACACGCCGCTCTCGCACAGGGCCCACACGCCGCTCTCGCACAGGGCCCACACGCCGCTCTCGCACAGGGCCCACACGCCGCTCTCGCACAGGGCCCACACGCCGCTCTCGCACAGGGCCCACACGCCGCTCTCGCACAGGGCCCACACGCCGCTCTCGCACAGGGCCCACACGCCAGTCTCGCACAGGGCCCACACGCCATTCTCGCACAGGGCCCACACGCCATTCTCGCACAGGGCCCACACGCCATTCTCGCACAGGGCCCACACGCCATTCTCGCACAGGGCCCACACGCCATTCTCGCACAGGGCCCACACGCCATTCTCGCACAGGGCCCACACGCCATTCTCGCACAGGGCCCACACGCCATTCTCGCACAGGGCCCACACGCCATTCTCGCACAGGGCCCACACGCCATTCTCGCACAGGGCCCACACGCCATTCTCGCACAGGGCCCACACGCCATTCTCGCTCAGGGCCCACACGCCATTCTCGCTCAGGGCCCACACGCCATTCTCGCTCAGGGCCCACACGCCATTCTCGCTCAGGGCCCACACGCCATTCTCGCACAGGGCCCACACGCCATTCTCGCACAGGGCCCACACACCCGCTCTTGCACAGGGGCCTCTTCTGTCTGTGTCCATCAGTGTCTATAACCTAATGTTTATGGCACAAGGATATAGTCACATCAACATTAAGGACTTCTGTTGCAGATTGCATCATTTTTAAACAGGAAAATTAGCAAAGTCGTCTGTATTTCACCATGCATTTTCGGTCATTGGATGGATCTGTGTTAAGGTTTCCGATATTAATGGAAGCCATAATGCAGATAAGATCAGAGCCTAAGATTGTCCAACCTGCACAAAAGCAAAATAAGTCACTGAAATTCCCAATGCCATCGCTCTGAGGATCACCGGAGTCCGGCAGCTTCACAAGGATTTATTCTTATTTTGCTGTAAATTAAACCCAATTACTTCTCAGAGAGGCAACGTTGTTCCTTTAAGATGCCCGAGGCACTGGAGCGACTTCTATATTCCTGTACAGAGGAAGGGAGGAGACCCGCAGGGAAACAATACTGACATTTTCTTGACATGACATCACCGCAAAAGGGGAAGGGCGGTGATGGCTACAAGGTGCCGGCTGACAGGTGCCACTGACGTACTCTACTAATACAGGGCAAGGCATATAAATGCTGGTCACAGATACAGATGAAGCTCAGTGCAGCTCAGTAATGTTCTATAGTTAAGGGGGTTATCCCTCTGCAGACAATAATCTGTCCCCGGGTCACGCGCAGACTCTGCCACTGCTCCCAAGGTCCGGCATTGGCTTCGGGCTGACAGTGTGGCAACTGTGACCTTGGCGGCTCTGAACAGGGTATTTTGCTTCCACAGGGCTACAAAGCTCTCCAAGGGGCTGCCACACTGCTGACATGACGCCAGCACCGCAGCCAATGTCAGACACCGGAGTACAGCCGAAGACTCAGCGCTGGACCCGGGGACGGAGAGTAGAGCCGGTCTGTTATTTCAGAATTGTCTGAAAGGAGACAGCCCCTTTACTGCATTGTGGTCAGCATGAAACGATGCAGGACATTTCCGTGTGGTCCTATGTACAACCACAGAAAACACAGGGAGGAGCAGGGCCAGATGACGCTCAGCTCTACTACATACTAATTATCTGACTGCAGAGCTCTGTATAACCCAACCCACACCACTGATTGCCAGCTGTGTAGACTGTGCATAGGCAGAAAGCTGCCAATCAGTGCTGGGGGAGGAGTTATACACAGCTCATGAATATAGAGAAACCCATGGTAGCAGGCTTCCTAGTCCTCTAGTGAGAATTTCCTACTGATAAGTGATTTTATTGAAACTACTGGAAGTAGCTCAGTAAGTGACACATAGCTGGAATCAGAGTCTTGGTCTCTACATCATGCTGCTCTAAGATTATCTAACAAAAATCTGATGACAGATGTTCTATTTGTTAGCAAGTTCTTCCTGAATTGGTAGGGAGCTTGAAGGTTGTCATTACTGGGTTTTGCGGTGTCTCTTATTCACCTATATGGCATATATTTGTACATATATTGCTGCGGTATTGCTATTTAAGACAGGACTGTTGTTTGGACACAGACTATTTTCCTCTCAACTTATGTCTATTCATAGATGCCCTTAATATGGATGATTGCCTAGTTTGGGCGGTATAATTTCATTTAATAAAGGATTGCACTTATTTTTATATTACATGGATGAGCGCTGCCCTCTTTTATATGAGTGCTTGGTTTGTCAGTATTTTAGGACAAGTGCACAATACCGTACATGTTCTGCCAGGCACTCGTCAACAAGACTTCATCAGCACCGCTGACTTTCCACATGCGGATGAGAGCAGCACAGGATCAACCCTTTAAAAAGGTTACCTACTGCATTTATATTAATGGCCTACCCTTAGGATAGGTAATCAATGACTGATTGGTCGGAGTCTGACACCCCGCACCACCACCGTTCAGCTGTTCAGTGCCGGCGGCGGCCAGAGATGCTCAGTTTTGGATCTGCTCCATCAACTGATAGCGGCTGCGGCCGGGTACTGCACATCCACTTGCCGTTCAAATCAATAGAATGAGGACGCTCAGTACCCAACCGCGGCCGCCTTCAGTTGATGGGGCAGCTCCAAAACTGAGCATTTCTGGCTGCCTTGCTGCCACCACAGGCATCAACAACAGTTTATTGGCGGAGGTGCCTGCGTGTCGCTCCCAAGCCGATCAGACACTGATGACCTATCCAAAGGATAGGCCATCAATGTAAAGTAGTGGACAACCCCTTTTAAAAAAAAACAACAAAAAACTAAAGACTGGAGATAAAGTAACATAACAGAATGTTAACTCTTTTATATTGTATAGTAAGATTACTATGGTGGATTTTTGGGAGGGAGAGATAGATTTAGATCTACCAAAAAAAGCCATTGTAATATATATTTGTCTTTTTGCTCTGACCTGGAGATAGTCTTCTGAGCAGCCAACGATCTGAGAAAATCCAATTTCAGCACAGGGCAGCTTTAGGCCACATACATCTACATGGGTGGATTTTTCGCAGATTTAAAATGTGAATTTGAAGCTATCACCCTACTACATTAAATGGGTTGTCAATGACTTGGGCAACCCCTTCTCAATCGCAATGTTTGCTACCATTAAATTTAACACCATCTATACTCACAACTGGTGCCTTTACCATTTCAGGAATGCTAGCACTGGCTCTCCTGGGGCTCACTTCCACATTGGCTGCAGGGATTGCATGACATAACAATCAGCACTGGCTCAGCTCTCCCTGCCTTTGGGCAAATGCAGACATCTGGAGGAAGTTTCCGTCAGATTATGTCCGTATAAGAGGGAAAAGTGAAGCAAACGCTGAATGGCCGACAATGTCATATGAGCCTGGGAGAGCCAGTGTTGAAATCACTGGAACCGGAGGCGATTATAAAAGTGTAATCATTTTAAGGGGCAAACATAGGGTTTGAGAAAGGGCTGTCCGAGTAGTGGACAACCCATCTAAAAGTGGATGACATCTACAAAGGAAGCAACGTGCCATGGATTTTAAAATATGCCATGAAAGGCCAAATCCATTCAGAAAAGGTTTCCAATGTGTAGATGAGATTTTTTTAAAAAACCTTTTTATATTTTGCTAGTACACTAATAAGCTGTGGATCTGCCATGTGCAATTCCATACAGAATACCAGCAGCAAACATGCCACCCTTAGGGATGCATCTTCCAGAATATTCTGTAGAGCACTCACCTTTATAGAATTCCCAGTGTGTAAAAGCTTCTTTAAAACTGAACCTATAAAGACAAGAGAATGTTCAACACCGGAAATACAAAAAAATAAGCTACATCTATCTATATAAACACACACATACATACACACATTAATATATATATATATATATATATATATATATATATATATATATATATATATATATATATATATATATATATATATATATATATATATATATATATATTACACACACACACACAAACACACACACACACACACACACACACACACACACACACACACACACACACACACACACACACAGTGCCTTGTGAAAGTATTCGGCCCCCTTGAATTTTTTAACCTTTTTCCACATTTCAGGCTTCAAACATAAAAGATAAAAATGTTAATGTTCTGGTGAGGAATCAACAAGTGGGACACAATTGTGAAGGTGAACGATATTTATTGCTTATTTTAAATTTTTGTTAAAAATAAAAAACTGAAAATTGGGGCGTGCAATATTATTCGTCCCCTTTATGTTAATACTTTGTAGCGCCACCTTTTACTGTGATTACAGCTGCAGTCGCTTGCGATATGTGTCTATCAGTTTTGCACATCGAGAGACTGAAATTCTTGCCCATTCTTCGTTTGCAAACAGCTGGAGCTGAGTGAGGTTGGTTGGAGAGCGTTTGTGAACAGCAGTTTTCAGCTCTTTCCACAGATTCTCGATTGGATTCAGGTCTGGTCTTTGACTTGGCCATTCTAACACCTGGATACGTTTATTTGTGAACCATTCCGAGGTAGCTTTTGCTTTAAGTTTTGGATCATTGTCTTGTTGGAAGACAAATCTCCGTCCCAGTGTCAGGTCTTTTGCAGACTCCAACAGGTTTTCTTCAAGAATGGTCCTGTATTTGGCTCCATCCATCTTCCCATCAATTTTAACCATCTGTCCCTGCTGAAGCATAGCAGGCCCAAACCATGATGCTGCCACCACCATGTTTGACAGTGGGGATGGTGTGTTCAGGGTGATGAGTTGCGTTGCTTTTACGCCACACATATCGTTTGGCATTGTGCCCAAAAAGTTTGATTTTGGTTTCATCTGACCAGAGCACCTTCTTCCACATGTTTGGTGTGTGTCTGTCCGGTGGCTTGTGGCAAACTTTAAACGAAACTTTTTATGGATATCTTTGAGAAATGGCTTTCTCCTTGCCACTCTTGCATAAAGGCAAGATTTGCGCAGTGTACGACTGATTATTGTCCTATGGACAGACTCCCCACCTCAGCTGTAGATCTCTGCAGCTCATCCAGAGTGATCATGGTCCTCTTGGCTGCATCTATGATCAGTTTTCTTCTTTAATATTACATTTTTGAGGGACGCTGGGTCTTGGTAGATTTGCAGTGGTATGATACTCCTTCCATTTCAATATGATCGCTTGCACAGTGCTTCTTGGGATGTTTTGGAAATCTTTTTGCAACCAAATCCGGCTTTAAACTTCTCCACAACAGTATCACAGACCTGCCTGTTGTGTTCCTTAGTCTTCATGATGCTCTGTGTGCTTTAAACAGAACACTGAGACTATCACAGAGCAAGTGCATTGATACGGAGACTTTATTACACCCAGGTGGCTTATATTTATCATCATCAGTCATTTAGGACACCATTGGATCATTCAGAGATCTGAACTTCTGGAGGGAGTTTGCTGCACTGAAAGTAAAGGGGACGAATAATATTGCACGCCCCAATGTTCAATTTATTCTTTTTTACAAAAGTTTAAAATAAGCAATACATTTCGTTCAACTTCACAATTGTGTCCCACTTGTTGATTCTTTACCATAACATTAAAATTTTTATCTTTATGTTTGAAGCCTGAAATGTGGGAAAAGGCTGAAAAATTCAAGGGGGCCAAATACTTTCGCAAGGCACTCTATATTATCTAGCTATGTGTGTGTCCTAAGGGAACAGGAGAGGGTGGATCGGGAAAACATACCGGGATTTTAGAATTCTAAAGGTATTAAATATTATTCACTAGAAATGACGCGGACAGAAACTAGAGGTTATGTCCTGGACTGATAATGAAAGAACGTGCAAAGGAAGGAAGACTCTTTCAGTAAGACCGTACAGATGTCTCCGAGTTCCCATCAACAAGACCCCACTTCCCTGACCTTACATTTCCAGCCATTCTTTCCACAGATAGACTGATGCGTGCTCAGCAAAAGCAGATTACGCTGAGATGGAGCAGCTATTATCACTATTTATACGGGACTTGGAACAGATTTTATGAAATAAATAATCTACAAAAAGTTTTCCCCTATCAACAGGACAGGGAATAACTTACTGACCCCCATTGATCCAGGGAATGGGGCTCAGTAAAGGATTTTCACACGGCATTTTTGCAAATTTTTTTCTGCAGCCAAAACTTTCCCTCTTGGCAGTAAAAACACTGCACATATTTTTTCAGGCAGATTACATGTGTGATTTATGTACAGAATATGCTATTACAGTTCTATTCACCAAAACACAACACAACACAACATATTTTATGTAGCATTTTTACACTTTCAATGGGTGGAAAAAAACGCTGTAAAAAAGCTGGAGGAATTGACACGCTGCAGATTTTCAAAATTGCTGCAGGGTTCAATTTAAGCGAGGGAAAAAAAAAAGTTGCATGTGCATGAGATTTCTGATATATCATAGCTTTCGCTGGTACAGTAAATGCTTCTGTCCTGCAGAGCAAAATCGCCCCATGTGAACATAGCAAAAATCCCATCTGACTAGAGCAGAGGATGAGTATGCTCACTTCTGCTGGCACTAATTCTCTATGAGATGGCCGCAGATCACAAAGTACTGCGCATAAATAAAGCGGATGTGGGCATGCTCGACCTCTGCTCCATTCAGACTGAGCTTTGCAGGGGTGCAGTCTCAGGCTCGGTGTGGATCCACTGGCCAGAATGCCTGCAATCAATAAGTTATGCCATATCCTATTTATGGGGTATAACATTTATGGCTGGTGTAAACCTCTAATTTACTCCCCTACCATAGTCCCATCTCTCCTTTTCTACCTGCAGTTTAGAAGACGAGCCGCACATCGGACAGGTTATCTCTGCCTAATGTCTTCCTCTGCACTAATATCACATATATGGACTAGCTATAGCCATAGTTCACAATAGTGGAATTGTCAAAAAATTAGACTGCATGTATAGTCACAGGGAGATGACTACATACAAAACATGTGCACAATGTAATGTACTCAACTTGTGCCACCAAAGCATTGCCTGGCTTATCGGACTCCCAACACCAAACAGAAGGCTCCACAGAGAACCCCTGCTAGATAAATGTAGGCAGGTGCACTGGGCGGTCTTTGGTGGAGCTAGGATGTGTCCTGGGCAGGAAGAGATAGTGATGGGTGAAGCTGGACTGTGCAAGGCAGACGACTGACGCACCCCGCAGCAAGGGGCACTTTCAGCTTCACACGCCAGAAGAAAGGGATGGTGAAAAAAACCAACACAGGAGCAGTAATACAAAGGAGTCTAAAGAACAGGTTTTAAGATGATCAAGCACCAATGCGTTTTGTTTTTTTTTAATTTATTAGGGTTCCTAAAATTGGTTAATTGGAAAGTCATATTTATTAATATATAGTGATGACTGAGCTCTACCATTTCCCAGAAAAATGATTGAGACCTCAATTGCCTTCCATTATACTTGGGTGCTCGAGTCGGGCCCAACTGCGCTTATGGAGTACCGAGCACCCAAGCATGGTAGTGTGCGCTCATCACTAGTGATAATGAACATTACATGATAAAACCCATTAGTCCCGATTCATGTGCCTAGAGTCGCTAACGGTCATTGCCCCAACGGACAAAAACATTATAACATCCTACTGTGTTGGTAAACCTCAGCGGTTTTCAGGGCACTGACTGAGTTTTTAGTGCCGGTCATGGTTTCCGCCACAATGTGGAAACCACATTTGAAGTGTATACAGACACGTGTTTTAGAAAATGTCCTTACAATTGAGTCTTATATAAAGAAGAAAACTTGTGGTTACTTTTGCGGATTTAACCACTCATCTCGGGGGACTACACCAGACAATGGTTCTCGTAGACAACAATGTTAAATAGCTATTTTGCCAAATGTCTTGTTTTCTGGAATCCTCCATCAGTTCCTGTATTTTCCAGGAAAATTTTGCAAGCATTTAATCCATCCTGGTGTATCAGTTCCTGTATTTTCCAGGAAAATTTTGCAAGCATTTTGCAAGCATTTAATCCATCCTGGACCAGGATGGATTAAATGCTTGCAAAATTTTCCTGGAAAATACAGGAACTGATGCCAATTCTGTGGTGAAGCTTACAAAATTTATCCTCACCCATAATTACTTTGAATTTGACAATGACATATATCTACAGGAGACTGGGACTGCAATGGGAAGCAAAATGGCACCACAATATGCAAATCTTTTCATGGCCAAGCTTGAGAGTGACTTTTTATCCTCTTGTCCTATCAGGCCTCTGGCCTACTACCGTTACATTGATGATATTTTAATCATCTGGACAGAGTCTGAGGAGCAGCTGAAGACCTTCCATGAACAATTTAATCAGTTTCATCCCACCATCAACCTAACACTCAACTACTCCTGCACGGAAATCAACTTCTTGGACACCATCATTAAACTACGGAACAATGAAATACAGACATCCCTGTACAAGAAGCCAATTGACCGTCCAACATACCTGAAATGGGACAGTTTTCATCCAAAACACATAAAAAACTCTATTGTATACAGCCAGGCTATCAGGTACAATCGGATATGTTCCAACAGTACAGATAGAGACAATCACCTTGAGGGCCTCAGAAAAACCTTTTTGAATCAAGGCTACCACCCAAGAACAATTGAAAACCAGATTATAAGAGCCACCAGAATATCAAGAAACCATCTTCTACATTATAAAACCAAAGAAGAGAACAACCGGGTCCCTCTTGTAGTCACCTACAATCCACATCTGGAGGTGTTTAGAGGAGCTGCACGGAAACTACAACCATTACTGCAAAAAGATGCCCGGTTAAAATCTATTTTTCCAGACCCCCCACTTCTGTGTTTTAGACAGCCCCCAAATCTAAGAAGCATCATTGTCAGAAGCTCCCTATCCTCTCCAACACCAACAGGAACATTTCCCTGCAACCAGAAAAAATGCAAGACCTGTCCATTAATATTGACAACGGACAAGATAAAGATTCCCAGATCACATCAGGACTACAAGATCCCAGGTACGTTCAGCTGCACCACAACCAATGTGGTGTACTTAATTATATGTACCAAATGTCCAACTGGGGGTCTGTATGTAGGGGAGACAGGACAACAGCTCAGGACAAGGATGAATTCTCACCGCCACACAATTAGAGAAAAAAGGATGGATCTACCTGTGGCCAAACATTTTTGTAACCCAGACCACAGCATCATGGACATGAAATTGCTGGTATTGAAAGGAAACTTCAAGTCCCAGAGAGACAGGAGACTATGGGAGTACAAACTTATGATGACCTTTGACACATTCAGAGAAGGAGTGAATGTGTCTCATGGATTCATGTCTTTTTACATCAGTTAAAAGATGTGCTCCTCTGACCATCCGAGCGTGTCCCAGCCCTGGACCAGACCCTTATCAAAGGACAATAAAACTTTCACACTGAACTGCAGCAGTATTTATGGCTAGAACAGCTTGTCCCCCTGCCATAGAGATAGTTCTGTTTCATATAACTTGTTCTTTTTTTTTTTTTTTTTTTTTTTTTTTTTACTGCACTATTCTAAGTCCTGTTGTGTATAAATACGTGACTCTTCAGATTTTGTGTTATACCATGCCTGATGAAGAGACCTGAGTAGTCTCGAAAGCTTGCAATTATTACCATCTTTTCAGTTAGCCATTAAAAGGTATCAACCACTGAGGACTCTCTGTTCTTTTAAACAATTTGTTTTCTGGACAGTGATAAGTGTGTATGTAACAGTTGCGTGTGTATGTAGCAGAATTGTATGTGTATATACAGCAGAGCTGAGTGTGTATGCAGCAGTGCTGTGAACATGTGTGCTGCAGAGAGTACATAATGTGCATATGCTGCATATACCTCCTAATTCTACCTTAGTGCATTAAAATGAGTGATAATAACCCCTCCACTTACTACTACGAGTATCTACACTGCCAGATAAGTTTTAATTAGAAGGGAATATGTTTTTTCCTGTTTTCTGCTGTCTAAACCTGTGGTGTGTGTTATAATATGGTGCATTTTATAGTCCGAATGAAAAATAGGGGTCTATCACATTTTTTGGGCTATTTCAAATAGTTTTCTATACAAACACTAATAATTGCAATTTTAAGTATTTTATATATAACAACTTGAGGGAATTTATTTTGCTGGCTTGACATCTGGGTTGAATGACAGGAAAAAAAAAAAAAGATCATATGTAAAAAGAAAAAAAATAAATAAATATGGAAATCACTGGATGAGTAGACATGTTAATGATGAGCAAATGATCACAAAGGAAAACAAAATTGTGAGAAGTTTGCGATTTAGAAGGCATCAAATAAGAGCGCCATGTGCAGAAATCCAAGCAGTTACATGGCTTGGCTGCTATTAATGAGATGATTGATGGTTGGCTAAAGAAAGTACTGCCACACTGAATGCAAGTGGATACACAAATCATCAAGATCCCCTGCTGCCAGCTCCCCAAGCAATGATGTCCCAAATGTGCTTGATGGGAGAAAAGTCCGGAGAAGCCGCAGGCCATGGTAGAATGATGAGACCACACAGGCTGCTCACAGTAGCAACAGCAACATGTGGCCTGGCATTGCCATGGTGAAAACCAGCTCCTGAGACATTGGAATAATGGCCGTACCACTAATTGATATATTTTCTGTACTTCAAATGTAATTAGGGGTCATATACCAATCCTAAAGGCCCAGTCACACACAACGACTTACCAGCGATCCCGAAAACGATGCGACCTGATAGGGATCACAGGTAAGTCGCTGGGAGGTCGCAGGTGAGATGTCACACAGTCAGATCTTACCAGCGATGCAGGAACGATACAGGTCGCAGTAGTGACCTGTATAACGATCTCAGCAGTCACTGTGACCCTGTCACACAGTGTCAAACACAGCGATGTGTCCTGCCCAGCAGGACATCGCCTTTGAAGAAAATGGCCTGGACCATTCTGCAACGACTAGAGATCTCACAGCAGGGGTCTGATCGCTGGTAGGTGTCACACCTAACAAGATCGCTAACGGGATCGCTACTGCGTCACGGAAATCGTTGACTCAGCTGTGATCTCGCTATGTGTGACGGTACCTTAAGGCGTCAAGGTCGACACAAATCATCAGCGCTTGCACGCCATTGAGCTACGAGCCAGACGTCTACTATTGTTCCGTTGCCCTCACCCCACTGCTCTCAAAGGCTATCATGGCGCAGAGAAAGAAGGCAATGGAGGCTGGAATAGATGTCTATCCTCTTTAGCAATGAGGCACACTTTTGTCTTGGATGCAAAGATAGCCGGAGATTCTACTGGAGACCATGTGGGCAGCGCCATGAAGAGGCCTTCCCGAGGGAATGTGGTAGTGTCCCATGAGACAATTTTCAACAAGACAACAGGCATTTGATTTACTAATAAAAAAAAAAACTAATAACAGCCTCTATTTTTGGAAGTATTCTTACTTTACAGCATTTTTTTTCCCCCACCCCTGCCTAAAACTTTTGCACAGTATTTTATAATGTGTGTAATATATATACCGTATTTTTCGGACTATAAGACGCACCGGACTATAAGACGCACCCTGGTTTTAGAGGAGGAAAATAGGAAAATAAAATTTTAAGCAAAAAATGTGGTCATGACACACTGTCATGGGGCGAGGATCTGCTGCTGACACTGTTATGGGGGTAATGTCCCCAAATTCTCTACTAAGGTGCCGCATCCTGGTAATGATCCTCCCTGCCTGGTATATACAGTATATGTCCCTCATCCGCTATACACCGTAATCCTGCCATATGGCCGCATCCTGCTATATACTGGCATGTGGCCGCATCCTGCTATATAACCCATCATGGCATATGGCCCCATCCTGCTCATAATATGCCCCCATCCGGCTCATAATATGCCCCCATCCGGCTCATCATATGCCCCCATCCGGCTCATCATATGCCCCCATCCGGCTCATCATATGCCCCCATCCGGCTCATCATATGCCCCCATCCGGCTCATCATATGCCCCCATCCGGCTCATCATATGCCCCCATCCGGCTCATAATATGCCCCCATCCGGCTCATCATATGCCCCAATCCGGCTCATAATATGCCCCCATCCGGCTCATAATATGCCCCCATCCGGCTCATAATATGCCCCCATCCGGCTCATAATATGCCCCCATCCGGCTCATAATATGCCCCCATCCGGCTCATAATATGCCCCCATCCGGCTCATAATATGCCCCCATCCGGCTCATAATATGCCCCCATCCTGCTCATAATATGCCCCCATCCGGCTCATAATATGCCCCCATCCGGCTCATCATATGCCCCCATCCGGCTCATAATATGCCCCCATCCTGCTCATAATATGCCCCCATCTGGCTCATCATATGCCCCCATCCGGCTCATCATTTGTCCCCATCTGGCTCATAATATGCCCCCATCCGGCTCATCATATGCCCCCATCCGGCTCATAATATGCCCCCATCCGGCTCATAATATGCCCCCCATCCTGGTGTATGGCCGCATCCTGTGGCACATAAAAAAAATAAACGTTCATACTCACCTCACTTTACCTCACTCCCTGCAGCATCGCTCGTCCTCCCGTCTGTGTCAGCGCCACTGATTGGAGCCGTCCCCATTACCCTGCTGGATCGCGATCATCTCCTGTGTCTGTGCCAGTGTCCCGGCCGCTGCGTGTGGACACGTGCGCACAGCGATGACGTCATCGCTGTGCGGCCGCTAGTCTCCACTCAGCTGCCGGCACAAACACAGGAGATGATCGCGATCCAGCAGGGTAATGGGGACGGCTCCAATCAGCGGCGCTGACACAGACGGAAGGACGAGCGATGCTGCAGGGAACAGTGAGTACTGTACACTCCCTGATTCACTGCTCCCCGCGCTGATGATGACACGCGGGGAGCAGTGAATACAGCCGCACATGATCACTCCAGGCCGTAGTTGCCATGGGTGATCATGCGAGCCGGCTGTTTATCCCCCGCCCATCATCCCGCCCACCTGTCAGCGCCGGCTTCAGCGCTGAGGGATGATGGGCGGGGGATGGGCGTGCATATTAAATGAGCGGGTCCACGTGGTCACGGCAGGCTGCTACAGCCTGCTCGTGCCCCTGATGACCCGCTCCACCGCAGCACCCACATTCCCCGCAGCCACATTCAGACCATAAGACGCACCCCCCACTTTCCCCCAACATTTGGGGGGAAAAAAGTGCGTCTTATGGTCCGAAAAATACGGTACATAGACACACACACTTATTTTTTTTAATTATACGGTCTTTGTAAAAACTTGAGGGAAATTAACTCATTGGCGTGCATTCTTTGTCACACAATGCATTAAAAAATAAAAAACTGCAATGTCGTAAAGTTTCCTTAGAAAGAACATTGGGAATCCATGCAGTAATCAAAGGCGTTGTCTGGGACTTTTACATTTCTGGCCTATCCTTGGGATCAATATATCGATCGATGGGGTACGACACCCAGGACCATAATAAATATGGTACAATATAAAAACCACAAAAATATAAAATTCCAAAATAAAAAATACAAATAAACCATTTGGCTAGATTTAAATAGTTTTTAGATTTTTTTTTTAATGACTATAAAGTTGAATATTTTTATAAACCATTTAATATCCACCTATAATAATTTCAGAAATTATAATCAAAATATTTTAACAATAAAACAACAATAATAATAATAATAATAATAATAATAATAATAATATAAAACAACAACAATAACAATAATAACTTTCAAAAGTATCATCAACATGAATCTTACCTATACTATGGTACTGCCAGCGGTAGAAAATCCTTTCAGGTAGTAGTTGTAAAATTTTCTAAATCAAAAGAATAGCAGCGAAACACAATTAATATGAGACCTAGTAATACATATAAATCTAATCACTTAACCCCTTCAGCCGCCGGGCGCTTTCCAATTTTCCGGGTTTTTTTGCTCCCCTTCTTCAAAGAGCCGTAACTTTTTTATTTTTCTGTCAATCTTGCCATATGAGCGCTTGTTTTTTGTGGGACGAGTTGTACTTTTAAATAAAACCATAAGTTTTACCATATAATGTACTATAAAACAGCAGAAAAATTCCATGTGTGGAAAAACTGCAAAAAAGTGTGATCGCACAATAGTTTTTGGGATATTTTATTCACCGTGTTCACTATATGGTAACACTGATGTGTTGTTGTGATACCTGAGGTCGGTGCGAGTTTGTAGACACCAAACATGTAGAGGTTTACTTGTATCTAAGGGGTTAAAAAAAAAAAATCACAAGCCTGGCCAATAAAAGTGGCTTACGTTTTGTGCCATTTTCCGAAACCCGTAGCGTTCTCATTTTTCGGGATCTATGGCTCAGCGACGGCTTATTTTTTGCGTCTCGAGCTGACATTTTTAATGGTACCATTTATGCACAGATGCTACGTTTTGATCGCCTGTTATTGCCATTTGCGCAAAACTTGCAGCGACCAAAAAACGTAATTTTGTCGTTTGGAATTATTTTGCCGCAACGCCATTTACCAATCAGATTAATTAATTTTACAATTTGATAGAGCGGGCAATTCTGAACGCAGCGATACCAAATATGTGTATATTTTTTATTTTTTTAACCATTTAATTTTCAATGGGGTGAAAGGGGAGTGATTTGGACTTTTAGGGTTTGCTTTTTAAAACTTTTTTTTATTTACTAGTCCCCCTAGGGGGCTATAGCGATCAGCAATCCGATCGCTCTGCCATATCTACTGATCACAGATATATAGCTGTAAACAGCAGATATGCTCACTTTCTGCTTCACTCGGCTCTGGGCCGAGTGAAACCAAAAGTAATTCATGTCACCTACAGGAGTCATCACATGACCCTGTGCTACGATGGCAATCACCGAAAGTCACGTGATTACGCACGTGACTTCCGGTGGGGGCGGCAGTAAGTAAAAGTAATAGCCGCGCGTATATACATCTCGCTGCCAGACTTTGGCAGCGAGATGTGAGGGGTTAAAAGTTGCAGGTGGAAGCGATTTCACTTGTAACTTGCAGGCGCACATGTCAGCTGTTAAAAACAGCTGACATCTGCGTGGATCGCCACGACCTGCCCACGGCAGGGGACGGGCATTAACCTCACACGATCCATGACTGATATATCCATCATGGGTCGTGAAGGGGTTAAATAAAAAAATAATATGGTAATCCACAAATAAAAAAAAAAAAAGTTAAATGTGAAATGCAAAAAAATATATACAAGAAAACAAAGAAGCTCTACATAGGCATCAATACATGTAAACTAACAAAAGAAAACACTCACCCGGTTACTCGTCGCCACTCATGCACCTCCCCTGCTCTTGTTCTCGTCACCTTGGCTGCAGGCATCCCAGCCCATATACTCTATGTGACCGCTGCAGCCAATGACTGACAGTGTGACCACTGCAGCCAATCACTGACATCAGTAGTCTTGTGCCGTATATCGTTGATGGCAGTGATCTGCAGCAGCGTTAATTAGGGGTATACTGGTTGGGATGTCTGCAGCAGGTGTTAGAGAAAAAAGGAACATCGAGGATGTGGTGCTGGAACAGGGGAAGGAAAACTGATGTGTATATAGAATTTCACTGTTTTAGATGGTTTGCTGCCTATGCGCAGCTTTTTCACCACCTTGAACCACACCTTTAATATACGCCATGGAGCTGCAGCGTATACTCCGGCTCATGCTGGAAGGGAATGAGGGCATTGCTTGGGAAAATGCAGGTTACTCAGGACGAGCTTTCCTCTGGGTTGGCAGAATTCAATCAGCGCTATGACAATTGCACAGCTCAGTCCTCCAGGGACACAGAGGCCGCAGACTAGGAACTCAAATTACCAGGTAATTAACCCAATTCTCTAGATTTCTAATCCGGTTTGTGCCTTTGCAACCATGAAAGCTGAAGGCCATCATTACCTCTAACTGATAATCAATGCTGATTTACTAGAATGCGATCATCATCTTCTTAATTAACAGTCTATTTTGCACCTTTAACCTCCTTAATGACCGGGTCTAAAAATTATTTATTGACTGGAAAGTTTTATGTTTTGGCTTGTTTGTTGCTTTGTGACATTTCAGCAGATTTCTCAGTCTTGGCTTTATAAGGTTTTGTTTTATTAAAGGGAAAGTGTTTCATTATTAAGCAGTATTGGGGAGCTCATAGGAATTATTGCATAATCCATAATTATAGCATTAGCTTCTGTTATGCAAATATGGAATTAAAAGTGAGTGGGGGGGGGGGTGATTTAGGATTTATAATAAATGATTACATGTTTAGTTACAAATGAATAAGGAAAATGAAAGGCGAAATATAATATTTTCCCAATGACATACAGGGAAATATTTGTTTAATTGGACAATTTTCCCTGTAACTTGGGCATCTTCAGCAACCCTATTCACAGGGACAATCAGTCTACTACAGGACTTAAGCCACTGGCGGAGCTGCTTTGGGTTTGTCAGGATCCATCAGTTCTGCTAAGGAAGACGCACTGGCATCCTTTGGTGATGGAGATCATTGCATGGCATCCATCAGAGGCATCAGTGTAACATGTACTCCCTGGCTTACAGAACTAATGAATGGCCAAACGAGATGTGAACATAGCAGACCATTAGGAGTGGTTAAGTTATGTAAAGAGACAATTGTTAGTGGGCCACATCAACGACTTTCTCCCAGGTATGGAGAGATAATATAACTTACAAGAAAGGTAGTACACTCACCGAGGTGAAGGTACTGTGCCCAGCAAATATTGTACATGGTCCAGTTAATAACAATAGCGCAAACATGCAGGAATATGAGGAGCGGCAGAAAAAATGGCAATGTAAAGTGTATGGTCGACCTAACATTGGAAGGACACCTCACACTCCATAGTCTCAGCTCAGGCCAACCACAAAACTATCTAGATACCAAAATTAATTCTATTGCCAAAAATGTAACGAAGGAGTACTGTATTTTTCATATTATAAGACGCAGATTTGCTCCCAAAAATTTGGGAGGAAAGTGAGGGGTGCATCTTACAATCCGCATGTAGCTTACCGGGAGGTGGAGAATGAGCGCTGCTCTGGCTGCGAGGAGCAGGACAGTGCCGCAGGTGTCCCAGATGCTGTGGGCCTCAAATAATGGCGCCTGGAGTTGACACGTGCACAGATGGAGCTCTCGGCTCAAGATCTCATGTGCTCACGCACCGCCTTCCGCCCACTGATCTCCCAGAGCAGACTTAAAGAAAATGGTGCCTGGAGGTGGTGCGTGTGCAGATGAGATCTCGGAGTGTCATTGAGCTGATAAGTCAATCTGCACACACGCCAACTCTGGGCACCATTTCTTTGAAGCCTGTACCGCCAACAGAGAATCCCGAACACCCACTGCACCGCCCTGCTCCACAAAATCAGCACGGCCCCTGCAGCCAGCACAACCCCCGTAGCCAGCACAGCCCCTACCGCAGCGCCTGCAGCATTGCCCTACTCCAGCACTGCATCTGCCTCCTGTGACCCCGCTCCACTACCGCTGCTGCCCCCCCCTCCGGTAAGACACCATTGGAGTATAAGACGTACCTGCCCCTCTTTTTTTTTTTTTTTTTTTTTTAACCTTTCTCTCCCTCTAAAATTGGGGTGCATCTTATAATCCGGTGCGTCTCATAAAACGAAAAATATGGTATGTAAGAAATAAGAAATAACCACAGCTTTTGCTCTTCCACAATAAAATGTCACAAAGACAAGAGACTGTATAAAAATATTCATAATTCTACCACAAAAGTGGCTCTGAGAGCAACAAAAAGACAGATTGTAAGTGGTTTATATGAACTTGTCATCTAAACTTGTACCAATCTTAAAGAGTAATTAAATTCTTTAGTGCGTAAAACTGAAAAATACTTCTAAAAACTCAAAAACGGGGATTTTTAATTTCACAATCATTCACCAACTACAGCAACTACAAGTGCTTTCCAACAGAGCTTGTAAGTGCTGCTGTAGAGCCCAAGGAATCACTGGATCTGGCCAGCGTCAGGGCCCGGCGATCCTCCGATGCTACGGAGGCAGAACGTTGTAGAGAATGAGAAATTACAGATTCGGCTCCTATAAATGAAAGCCCAGACTAGGCCACAGACCACAATACATACCTGACCATCATGTATCACTGCATGCCCCTGAAAAATCCAGAGCGAGCAAAATGTGTAGGAGTCAAACCTGCCGTTGCGAAACCAGTCGAGCTCTAAAAGTTTTAGAAGCTGCACCTAAATTGATTGATTAATTGCCAACACAGGAATTGTCAAGAAGAAGAAAACTCCTCTGAGGAAACAACTATTGACTGATCTATTGGTGATCTGACGTCACTAGAAACAGGCGGTCATTCCGCAGGATCTTTGTGCACAATACGGGACGTCAGCGTCGCCTACAATGACTTGTGGCACTAGAGAAAGAATGCGCGGACATCAATAAAAGACAGATACTTACTTCAAAAAGAAATAGGATGGAGTCCAGCTCCTCCCTTTGAGATTTATTCCCTAAAAATAAAAAAAAAAAAAATTGTAATCCTTCGTAAAAAAAGTGTAAGTCATTATACAACACATAATATTATTCACAATGAAAAGATAAAGCAAGGAAACATTAAAATAAAAAGACACGATAGGATGAACCAGTCTACTGTGACAAGCACCGGAGACACCGTTAGAACAGGAATCAGAGCCTTTACACAGGGTAAATTGGAAAAAGAATACCAAGGTCCATAATAATTAAGTAATCCTCACCCAGACCATTATTTAAACCCTAAAATTTACTTTTATCTAAATGTGATACTTAATGTCTAAATAGACCACTTGATATTAGAAAACATATCACATTTTATTAAAGACAAAAGACAAAAAGTTCACACAGAAACCAAAGTGTTAAAAAAAAAAAAAAAGATGGCAATGGGATTCATGTAGGAATTAAAAATACTATCCATCAAATTACAACTAAGTAACAGTCGGGTTGATAGAAAGTGCAGACAAGGGGCTATACACAGGAAGGTTGAGGTATAGTATGGTATTGCACACTAGGATTGCACAAGTATCCCGGCACATAATAAAGTGTCCCATTCCCATCAAATATACAAAATACATCTAAATACCAAAAAAGGGGGCAGAGGGACATCTAGGCATTAAAACATCTAAGAGGCAAATTCTCACATAGTAACTGATGTACAGAATATTGATTAAATCAATAGACACGCATGTGCAAATATACAATCCCTGAGAATAACAAATATGGGACTCAGTAACCCACCGAGTTCTGCACAGTCGACCCCACAGATCACACCGCTCTGCACCACGATGCGCGTTTCGCATCAAAGCTGATGCAAAACACGTGTGGACGGGCAGGGCGGTGTGCTCTGTAGGGTCCACTGTGCAGAATTCGATGGGTTACTGAGTCCCATATTTGTTATTCTCAGCCTTTACACAGGGTGCCTAACACAAGGAGTCGTGCCGAGCAATACACCAGCCTATGACAAGAGGGGTGATGAGAGGGATGGGAATCTTCATGTCCTCTGTGTCAGCTTCACGGACAGTGTGACATCCTGGCCAGTTGGTCGATATGGAAAGCTTTCTTTTACTGTGAAACTCTGCAGTGTTTCATAGAAAATATAACTTGAAGAACAAGTCAGGAAGGAGAAGCAAAGTCCTTGCACATGAGAAGAGTCTGCTGGGCGGCTCCCTCTGAATAATCCCCACCCAACTTGTGTTGAGTGACAGGCCTCTCCCCATAATGCAAATAGTGAGAGACTTGAAACTAAAGCAGAGTTGAAAGGGAAAGGCCAGAGAGAGCCCCGACCCTGTGCCAGGCAAATATTAAATCCATCATTTACTCATTTAATGTTTTAGTAGAAGACCAAATTCAGTCATCCTTGCATCACGTGTTGTGTGCTTTTCACAGATAGATTATAGTGGGCACATTTTGTATGGGGTTGCTCACATGTTAAAAAAAAATAAAATAAAAATATCACAACGGCATGTCAGTCTTTGATCACAAAATTACCTATACCAGTCTGTAGCTCTATGAAAATCAGCCAGCACACAGATGGATGGCATCAGTGTATAATCTGTGTGATGTCCATCATTGAAGGGGTTGGCCACTACTTGGACAACCCCTTCTCATGCCACGTTTAGGCTATGTGCGCACTAGGCCGTTTTACCCGCGGATTTACCCGCGGATTTGCTGTGGAAATTTCTTGAGAAATGTCTGCAATCTTTGTGCAGACATTTCCCAGCAAATCCTATGAGAAAAAAAATAGCTGTGCGCACACTGCGGATTTTTCTCAAGAAATTTCCTTGAGAAGATTTTCTTGAGAAAATTTCTTGAGAAAATGAGCATGTCCATTCTTTTCCCACAGGTACCTGCGGATTTCTGCAGTACAGCCTGCAAAATCCGCAGGGAACAACCTGCGGGAAAATCGCGGCAAATCCGCACGCGGATTTACCGCGGATTTGGTGCGGATTTTTTCCGGAGGTCCGGAAATCTTCCACTCCCAGAAGTTTCTCAAGAAATTTTCTTGAGAAACTTCACATTTCTAGTGCGCATAAAGCCTTAGTCCCATTAAAATAAAGAAAAAATAAATAAATAAAAAAAAATAAAAAAAAAACAAAAAAACCACACACACCTCCCGTGTTGCTGCTATCTTAGTGGTGCCAGTGCTCAAGTTCCGAGGGCTCACATGATGTTGTGACGTCACACAAGCACCACGCTCAATCATCTCCGGCTTCGCTCTTCCCGTCTTAATATGTATAAGTGATCAATAGAAAGCGAGAGCTGCGGCTGCCGCTCACTTCTTGTTGACTACTTATATGTCCTAAAGTGAGGCGAGTGAAGCCGGCGGGGATTGGGCGCGGTGCTCGCGTGACATCACAACATCATGTGAGTTCCAGCATGGGTGGAGAATATAGGCTTTTCTATTTTAATGAGGCAAACATGGAATTAAACGGCGCTGTCCTAGTAGTGGAAAACAGTTTTAATAATGCAATGGATGGGAAAGAAGGGAATTTTGTTTACTTACCGTAAATTCCTTTTCTTCTAGCTCCAATTGGGAGACCCAGACAATTGGGTGTATAGCTACTGCCTCCGGAAGCCACACAAAGCACTACACTTAAAGGTGTAAGGCCCCTCCCCTTCTGCCTATACACCCCCCGTGGGATCACGGGCTCCTCAGTTTTAGTGCAAAAGCAAGAAGGAGGAAAGCCAATAACTGGTTTAAAAACAAATTCGATCCGAAGAAACATCGGAGAACTGAAACCATTCAACATGAACAACATGTGTACCCGAAAAAACAAAAATCCCTAAGAAAACAGGGCGGGTGCTGGGTCTCCCAATTGGAGCTAGAAGAAAAGGAATTTACGGTAAGTAAACAAAATTCCCTTCTTCTTTGTCGCTCCTAATTGGGAGACCCAGACAATTGGGACGTCCAAAAGCAGTCCCTGGGTGGGTAAAAGAACACCTCGTGATAGGGCCGAAAAAACAGCCCTTTCCTACAGGTGGGCAACCGCCGCCTGAAGGACTTGTCTACCTAGGCTGGCGTCCGCCGAAGCGTAGGTATGCACCTGATAATGCTTGGTAAAAGTGTGCAGACTCGACCAGGTAGCCGCCTGGCACACCTGCTGAGCCGTAGCCTGGTGCCGTAATGCCCAGGACGCACCCACGGCTCTGGTAGAATGGGCCTTCAGCCCTGAGGGAACCGGAATCCCAGCAGAACGGTAGGCTTCAAGAATTGGTTCCTTGATCCACCGAGCCAGGGTGGATTTGGAAGCTTGCGACCCTTTACGCTGACCAGCGACAAGGATAAAGAGTGCATCCGAGCGGCGCAGAGGCGCCGTGCGGGAAATGTAGATTCTGAGTGCTCTCACCAGATCCAACAAATGGAAATCCTTTTCACATTGATGAACTGGATGAGGACACAAAGAAGGTAAGACGATATCCTGATTGAGATGAAAGGGGGATACCACCTTAGGGAGAAACTCCGGAATCGGGCGCAGAACCACCTTGTCCTGGTGAAACACCAGAAAGGGAGATTTGCATGACAGCGCTGCTAGCTCGGACACTCTCCGAAGAGACGTGACCGCTACTAGAAAGGCCACTTTCTGTGAAAGGCGAGAAAGGGAAACATCCCTCATAGGCTCGAAAGGCGGCTTCTGGAGAGCAATTAGAACCCTGTTCAGATCCCAGGGCTCTAACGGCCGCTTGTAAGGGGGGACGATATGACAAACCCCTTGCAGGAACGTGCGTACCTGAGGAAGTCGTGCTAGGCGTTTCTGAAAAAATACAGATAGCGCTGAGACTTGTCCTTTAAGGGAGCCGAGCGACAAACCTTTATCCAAACCGGATTGTAGGAAAGAAAGAAGAGTAGGCAATGCAAATGGCCAGGGAGAAACTCCCTGAGCAGAGCACCAAGATAAGAATATCTTCCACGTCCTGTGGTAGATCTTGGCGGAGGATGGTTTTCTAGCCTGTCTCATGGTGGCAATGACCTCTTGAGATAATCCTGAAGACGCTAGGATCCAGGACTCAATGGCCACACAGTCAGGTTCAGGGCCGCAGAATTTTGATGGAAAAACGGCCCTTGGGACAACAAGTCTGGTCGGTCTGGTAGTGCCCACGGTTGGCCTACCGTGAGGTGCCACAGATCCGGGTACCACGACCTCCTCGGCCAGTCTGGAGCGACGAGGATGGCGCGGCGGCAGTCGGACCTGATCTTGCGCAGCACTCTGGGCAACAGTGCCAGAGGTGGAAACACATAAGGTAGCCGGAACAGCGACCAATCTTGAACTAAGGCGTCCGCCGCCAGAGCTCGGTGATCGTGAGACCGTGCCATGAAAGCCGGGACCTTGTTGTTGTGCCGGGACGCCATTAGGTCGACGTCCGGCATCCCCCAGCGGCGACAGATCTCCTGAAACACGTCCGGGTGAAGAGACCATTCCCCTGCGTCCATACCCTGGCGACTGAGGAAGTCTGCTTCCCAGTTTTCCACGCCTGGGATGTGAACTGCGGATATGGTGGATGCCATGTCTTCCACCCACGTCAGAATCCGCCGGACTTCCTGGAAGGCTTGCCGACTGCGTGTTCCTCCTTGGTGGTTGATGTATGCCACCGTTGTGGAGTTGTCCGACTGAATTCGGATCTGCTTGCCTTCCAGCCACTGCTGGAAGGCTTGTAGGGCAAGATACACTGCTCTGATTTCCAGAACATTGATCTGAAGGGTGGACTCTTGCTGAGTCCACGTACCTTGAGCCCTGTGGTGGAGAAAAACTGCTCCCCACCCTGAAAGACTCGCGTCTGTCGTAACCACCGCCCAGGATGGGGGTAGAAAGGACTTTCCTTTTGACAATGAAGTGGGAAGAAGCCACCACCGAAGAGATTCCTTGGCCGCCTGAGAAAGGGAGACGTTCCTGTCGAGGGATGTCGACTTCCCGTCCCATTGGCGGAGAATGTCCCATTGTAGTGGACGCAGATGAAACTGCGCGAAAGGGACTGCCTCCATTGTTGCTACCATCTTCCCTAGGAAGTGCATGAGGCGTCTCAAGGGGTGTGACTGGCCTTGAAGGAGAGATTGCACCCCTGTCTGTAGTGAACGCTGTTTGTCCAGCGGAAGCTTCACTATCGCTGGGAGAGTATGAAACTCCATGCCAAGATATGTTAGCGATTGGGTCGGAGTCAGATTTGACTTTGAAAAGTTGATGATCCACCCGAAACTCTGGAGAGTCTCCAGCGCAACGTTCAGGCTGTGTTGGCATGCCTCTTGAGAGGGTGCCTTGACCAGTAGATCGTCCAAATACGGGATCACAGAGTGACCTTGAGAGTGCAGGACTGCTACTACTGCTGCCATGACCTTGGTGAAGACCCGTGGGGCTGTCGCCAGCCCGAAAGGCAGAGCTACGAACTGAAGGTGTTCGTCTCCTATAACGAAGCGTAGAAAACGCTGATGCTCTGGAGCAATCGGCACGTGGAGATAAGCATCCTTGATGTCTATTGATGCTAGGAAATCTCCTTGAGACATTGAGGCGATGACGGAGCGGAGGGATTCCATCCGGAACCGCCTGGTTTTCACGTGCTTGTTGAGCAGTTTTAAATCCAGAACGGGACGGAAAGACCCGTCCTTTTTTGGCACCACAAACAAATTGGAGTAAAAACCGTGACCTTGCTCCTGAAGAGGAACAGGGGTCACCACTCCTTCTGCCTTTAGCGTGCACACCGCTTGCAGAAGAGCATCGGCTCGGTCGGGAGGTGGAGAAGTTCTGAAGAATCGAGTTGGAGGACGAGAACTGAACTCTATCCTGTACCCGTGAGAGAGAATGTCTCTCACCCAACGGTCTTTGACCTGTGGCAGCCAAACGTCGCCAAAGCGGGAGAGCCTGCCACCGACCGAGGATGCGGAGAGAGGAGGCCGAAAGTCATGAGGAAGCCGCCTTGGTAGCGGGTCTTCCGGCTGTCTTTTTTGGGCGTGACTGAGCCCGCCAAGAATCTGAGCTCCTCTGATCCTTTTGAGTCCTTATGGACGAGGAGAATCGGGACCTGCCCGAGCCTCGAAAGGACCGAAACCCCGACTGTCCCCTCCTCTGTTGGGGTTTGTTTTGTCTGGGCTGAGGTAAGGATGAATCCTTACCCTTGGACTGTTTAATGATTTCATCCAAACGCTCACCAAACAGTCGGTCACCAGAAAATGGCAAACTGGTTAAGCACTTTTTGGAAGCAGAATCTGCCTTCCATTCCCTTAACCACAAGGCTCTGCGTAAAACCACGGAGTTGGCGGACGCCACTGCCGTACGGCTCGTAGAGTCCAGGACAGCATTAATCGCGTAAGACGCAAATGCAGACATTTGAGAGGTTAAGGATGCCACCTGCGGAACAGATGTACGTGTGTCCGTGTCAATCTGTGTAAGACCAGCTGAAATAGCTTGGAGTGCCCATACGGCTGCGAATGCTGGAGCAAACGACGCGCCGATAGCTTCATAGATGGATTTCAACCAGAGCTCCATCTGTCTGTCAGTGGCATCTTTAAGTGCAGCCCCATCTTCCACTGCAACTATGGATCTAGCCGCAAGCCTGGAGATTGGAGGATCCACCTTGGGACACTGGGTCCAGCCCTTGACCACGTCAGGGGGAAAGGGATAACGTGTATCCTTAAGCCGTTTGGAGAAACGCTTATCTGGATAAGCGTGGTGTTTCTGGACTGACTCTCTAAAGTCAGAGTGGTCCAGAAAAGTACTTAATTTACGCTTGGGATACCTGAAATGGAATTTCTCCTGCTGTGAAGCTGACTCCTCCACTGGAGGAGCTGGGGGAGAAATATCCAACATTCTATTGATGGACGCTATAAGATCATTCACTATGGCGTCACCATCAGGAGTATCCAGATTGAGAGCGGTCTCAGGATCAGAATCCTGATCAGCTACCTCCGCCTCATCATACAGAGAGTCCTCCTGCTGGGACCCTGACCAGTGTGATGAAGTCGAGGGCCGCTCATAGCGAGCTCGCTTAGGCTGTCTGGGACTGTCGTCCGTGTCAGAGCCTTCACCCTGGGATGCATGGGACACCCCCGGAGCCCGGAGCTGTTCCAACTGAGGGGGACCAGGGAGCAATGATTCAACAGTGCCCATGGTCTGAGTTACTGGTCTAGACTGCAAAGTTTCTAGAATTTTAGTCATAGTCACAGACAATCTATCCGCAAAAACTGCAAACTCCGTCCCCGTCACCTGGACAGTATTCACAGGTGGTTCTCCCTGGGTCACCTCTAGCAGAGGCCCCGGCCGAGCAAGTGCCACAGGGGCCGAGCACTGCACACAATGGGGGTCAGTGGAACCTGCCGGTAGAGTAGCCTCACATGCGGTACAAGCAGCATAGAAAGCCTGTGCCTTGGCACCCTTGCTTTTTGCGGATGACATGCTGTTGTCTCCTCTGAGCAATCTAGGAGGGTATATAGCCAAGAATCACCAGCGACCGTACAGTGCAATGTATAGCATGCAAGCATAAAAATACAAATGTACACTTCGGCACTAGTGGGGTCAGCACCAGAGGTGCCGCTTACCGCCCGCTCAAACGCGGGTGTGTGGTCGCCAGAATCCCGTGTCTGGGTCTCCCAGAACTTGTCTCCCCTCTCCAGTTCAGACTGCACACAGGAATGGCTGCCGGCGTTCTGTGAAGAGGGGCGGACCGTGGGCGTGCCTCAGACAAAGTGCGGGCAACTGGCGTCCCACTGTGTCCAGTGTGAGGGCTGGAGTATGTAAAGTAGACTCCAGCCCTCTGCGCTGATGTTCTGTACAGCGTCCCGCCCTTCCCCTGACTGGCAGGCCTGGGGGCGGGAACGAAACGAAACTAGGCCGCAAAAGCCGGGGACTCGAGTAATAAGCGCGGCCGTCATATATGCACGGCCAGCGCGGAAGTCCCCGGCGCACCACAAGTCCCAGCCGCGCCGCAGCGTAAACTGACAGCAGCGGCCGGCGCGGCAGTTCCCAATACATTAACTCACTCAGCAGAGCTGTAGTGAGTAGTAGCACAAGCGCGCAGCGCTGTTGTCCCCGGCGCACTAACACACCCAGCAATGCTGCAGTGTGTCTGCGCGCGGTCTGTACGGGGACACAGAGTACCTTGACGTAGCAGGGCCATGTCCCTGACGATACTCAGCTCCATATCCAGCAGATTCCCCAGCGGCTGTGGATGGAGCACGGTCTCAGTGCCTGGAGACCGGTAAAATCCCACTTCACCCAGAGCCCTAAGGGGGATGGGGAAGGAAGCAGCATGTGGGCTCCAGCCTCCGTACCCGCAATGGGTACCTCAACCTTAACAAACACCGCCGACAAAAGTGGGGTGAGAAGGGAGCATGCTGGGGGCCCTAGTATGGGCCCTCTTTTCTTCCATCCGACATAGTCAGCAGCTGCTGCTGACTAAACAGTGGAGCTATGCGTGGATGTCTGACCTCCTTCGCACAAAGCATGAAAACTGGGGAGCCCGTGATCCCACGGGGGGTGTATAGGCAGAAGGGGAGGGGCCTTACACTTTTAAGTGTAGTGCTTTGTGTGGCCTCCGGAGGCAGTAGCTATACACCCAATTGTCTGGGTCTCCCAATTAGGAGCGACAAAGAAAGCTTTGTAATTTATTTTTTACATTTTTTTCACTAGTGAAAAACACTGATCTATCACGAATGGGAAAACATTTATGAAATTCAGATCCAAAAGACTAATGAACAATACATGTTTTTACAAATGAGAAAAATGTCTGAATGAGGCTTAAAACAGCTTTCTGTAGAGAGCCTGTGTGAATGTGATGCCTCTGTTCAGGGCACTCCGGGAAAACTGAACAGAGACTTGCTAGAGGAAACCTGCGAGTCCTGCTTCTCCCACCCACACAGCGCTACCTGTATAAGGCCGGGGCCACACGGGGCACTACTGCGATTCTCGCATGACACTCGGCTCACGCTGGCAGCACAGCAGGAGCAGAGTGTCATGCGAGTGTCACTGCGACTGAGGTCCGATCATGCGATCGGACCACAGCTGCGGGGGGCGGGACGGCACTCAGGAGGGGAGGGAGGGATTTATCTCCCTCCTCCATTGCTGGCTATTGCCATTCTCGCTCTGCACTCGCATTACACCGGTGTACTGCGAATGCAGTGCAATTTTTCACTCGCCACAGACTTGAACGGGTGTGAGAGAAACAAGGATCGCATTGCACCGACAGTATACTGCGACTGTTTCCTCGGTCCGATTAGGCCTGAGAAAATAATCGCTCATGAGTGCTGACACATAGGCTAATATTGGTCCGAGTAGAATGCGATGTTTTATCGCATTCCACTCGCTCCGATTTTCATGCCGTGTGTTTTAGGCATTAAGGCTAACGATACAGGAACCGCTGTCACTCATTCTGTACCGGCAGCGGGGCAGGATCCATAAGCTTTCTTTATGGGTCCTGGGAGCATTTAAATAGTTTACATAAAAATACTGAATCAAATAAAAGTCAAATTCTATATATGCCTTCTACACTATGCAGGGATAGGGTCACATAGGAAACCAGAGAGCGCAAAGAAAGGTAAAATGATCCTTAAATTAAATCCCCCCCGAACTAGAGCGGCTCATGGAGCTGTAAAGTGAGGACATGACTGATATGGTAATGTATAAAGCTCCGCACAGTGACCCGAGCAGACATACATAGGTGACAGGAGAAAGGAGGAGGCCAGACTGTACCTTTTAGCTTTAAGCTACTTTCCAGTGTAATGAAATTTTCATAGAAGATAAAATAAATCTGAGAATAGTGCGCTTCAAAGAATTGCTTCAATTCACTCCACTCCTGAATATCTGGAAAAAAGAAAAAAACACAGAAAAGATTATTGCAATATTCACAGCTAGTTTTATTGTATACATTTAAGGCTATGTTCACATGCAGTATTTTTTGCTGTGTTTTTTTATGCAAATTAATAGCTGTTTTTATAGTACCAGACGAAGTCAGGAGATTTCAGAAATCTCATGCACACTCGTTTTTTCCTGATAATTTGAGAACTGTAACTTTTGTTTTTTTTTCATCTGCAGCTTGTCAATTCTTTCAGCATTTTTTTCACCCATGGAAATCAATGAGTGGAAAAACACTACAAAAAAACACAGGGGGTTTATCTTGACTTTTTTTTTGTGAATAAAACTAAATGTATTTAACAGGTTAGTGTAGAACAAGCACACGTAATCAAAAAGTGTGAAAAACGACCAGCAAACTGCTGCAAACCGGGGATTGTGTTTGTTTTTTTCAGAACGCAACGTTTTTATGCCAAGAGAGTAAGTTTTGGCAGCAGAAAACAATGCAGGAAAAACACTGGGTGTGAACACAGCCGAATAGTCGATAATCATTAAAAAGTATGTCTACGTAAGAGGGGAGAGCACCTTAATCATGACCCCCCTATTAGCCAAATGGGGCCACATAACGCTTCATAACTCATTTTGTACAGAAGCTGATAGTAAGGTTCTCAGCCTCCGGGTGCAGATCACCTTTAGGTGCCCACAATCAAGGTTCAAAGCGTTTTGGATGAAGCATGCTTCAGCTACATCCAAAACACTGCATTGTACAGTACAAGCACAGTGGATATGTCTACAAATCCCATGCCCACCGTGCGAGTACAGCCCACAATGTAACCTGACCTGCGGTGAGGCTTTCCAAGCCGCAGTATGTCAATTCTTTGCTGCGGAGTTGCAAGAGTTCTCCGCAGGGAGAACAGAAGAGAAAGACCACAACTGCCCAAGCCCGGATCGTGGGCACGAGTAGTTTCCTGTGGAAGATACTCGCAGCTCCACAGGTCAGGATAAGTCATGTCCAGGACGCAGTGGGTCCTGATTGTGGACACGTACCCTAATAGAGGGACAAAGGACGCCCTACGGACAAATGTCATGTAAATGCAGGGGGTTCTTCCACAAGTTATATGTAATGTACTGATGCAGTAGCCAAAAAGTTTTAAGGCCCAGTCACAAGCAACGACGTAGATATATCACCGGGGTCACAGATTCCATGACGCACATCCGGCATTGTTAGCGACATCGTTGCATGTGACACCAACGAACGGCCGTTAACGATGGAAAATACTCACCAAATCGTCCATCGTGACACATCGTTCATTTTCCAAAAATCGTTGATTGTTGAGGACGCAGGTTGTTCGTCGAGGCAGCACACATCGCTATGTGTAACACCTCGGGAATGACGAATTACAGGTTATCTGCGGCCACCGGCAATGAGGAAGGAAGGAGGTGGGCGGGATGTTACGGCCGCTCATCTCCGCCCCTCCGCTTCTATTGGGAGGCCGCTTAGTGACGCCACTGTGACTCCGCACAAACTGCCCCCTTAGAAAGGAGGCGGTTCGCCGGCAACAGTGACGTCGCTAGGCAGGTAAGTCTGTGTGACGGCTCCTAACGATATTGTGCGCCACGGGCGATTTGCCCGCGACGCACAACCGACTGGGGCGGGTACGCCCAATATAGCTGCGTGTGACAGGGCCTTTAGGGTACGTGCCCACGATCAGTGTTTACAGCATTTAGGACGCAGCATGTTTCAGCTCCGTCCAAATTGCTGCGCTGTGCAGTACAAGCATAGTGCCCACTGTGCGTGTACAGCCCACAGCGTAACCTGACCTGCGGTGTGGCTTCCCGAGCCGCAGCATGTCAACTGTTTGCTGCAGAGTTGCAAGCGCTCTCCACAGGGAGAACAGAAGAGAAAGACCACAGTGCACTGAACCCTGATCACGGTTATGAACTGCTGTGGTCACCTGGGGAGGAAACTCGTGGCCCAGCAGGGCAGGACCCTCCGTGTCCAGGACGCAGCAGGTCCTGATTGTGGGCACGTACCCTTCTCTCATCTCTAGGTGACCCTCTGATAAATATCTAAACTATATAATCCTATATAAAGAGGCGAATGTATAAAGCCAGTAATAACACCCTGCACGGAGCCCGCTCGGCAGGGGATGGTGTCTTCCCCATCACAAGGAACCATTACTGCTATGCGAGTCTGAGGAACACAAGCTAAGGTGGCAGTGCTGTTCTCCAGGCCTCCGCGGTGACCCTAACTCCATGACATACCACCAGAGAAAATGGTAAAACCGGGCAAACCACGAAACATGGTAGTAATGTGGTATGTTCTCAGTGTGTCAGAAAACAGTCGCATGGCTGTAGGAGCCATTTACTAAAGAGAGGATGAATCACTCAGAAGGATTTACATTGGACGAGCTGACAAGGTTACGTATATTTAAGACACGTCAGACTAGAAAAACAAGTGTCTAATTAATGTGAAGTACGGCATGGCCATTACTCCACTTTTAGGAATTTTAATAGAACATTACTCTAAAATCCAGCAATAGGTTACCAGGAATCCCCTCCCCCACTGCCAATATCAGCAAACGACTGGTCCTACAGGGAATTGGATGGAAGCATGTGGGTATTCCCGTTAGACATTTAGCCCCCGATTTATCAAGACTGGTGAAGGTCATGTCGATGAGGTGGTGTGGTGGAGTCAGATGCATCTGATTCATTAACAGGCGCACACCTCTTCATGAATGAGGAGCATCTGAAAAGTGGCGTGCTCCTCACCACAAGTCTTACTCCAGTCAAGGACTGGAGAGAGATTACTGATGGATGTGATACCACAGCTGGTCATGAATCAGATGTGCTCCGCCCCTCATCAGATCTGACCATTTTCGCGTAGTTGGACAAAACTGTTCTGAAAACAACAAGTCACAAAAAGTTAACAGCTTTTCAATGTAATTTACGCCAGAATCCTGGTGTAACCGCTTTCATGAATTGGGGCCTTAGGGTAGATCCACAAGGGCCCGCTCCTGTTGGAGGGCAGGATCCAGACCCATATTCTTAGCGGTAGCATTTCCACGAGCTTTAATAGAGAGGTACCCAGGAATATAACTTACTTTTCTCTCTGTAGCCACAGTTCTGGTAAGGCTAGGTTCACATTTCCATCAATTTCTAATCAGTCACAAGCCGCGGCTCTGGTAAACAACGGAATCAGTTTGGCGGATTCCGTTGTTTCCATAGACTTGTATGAGCGGCGGATTGTGACTGATGATGTTGCGTTGCATCCTCTGCCCGACTGATCAGTCGTGGAATGACTGACCGCGGGGCAGAAGGAACGCAGCTTGTAACGTTTTTTGAGCAGCGCAATCCATAGGATTTCGCTGCGCATGCTCTCTCTGGCTCCCTGCACACGTAACCAAGGTAAATATTGGGTAACCAAGCAAAGTGCTTTGCTTAGTTACCCGATATTTACCCTGGCTATGTGAGGGAGCCCGACACTTCCCCGCTCGGCCTCGCCCCCTCCCGCACTCCGCATGTACACACACGCATACTCACACTTACCTGTCCCAAGCCATGCAGTCACCGGCACTGACGTCCTCAGCGCCATGGCCCCACCCGGCTCAACCCACCCCGCACACATTCTTGGCGGCCGAACGATCAGCTGATCACCCGGCGGCCAGCACCTGTGAGTGATCAGCTGATCACCCGGCGGCCGGCACCAACGGAGTCCGACAATGAATTCTAATTCTTGTCATCCATTGTATAACGCATCAGTCACAAGTGTCAAGCAACGCATGTGACTGATGCAAAACAACGGAAATGTGAACCTAGCCTAAGGCAGCCAGACAGGATTTTAATACTAATTACATGCATATTAACCCTATATCTGCACGTATACAGCATTTCTAGACATGACAGATTGCCATTAAAAAATGTTTTAAAGATTTAACATACTATCTTTTATTTATTTATTTATTTTTTTTTTATTTATTTATTCTCGCTAAAAGGGAACCTGCCACCAGGTTTTTGTTCCCCCACCTGAGAGCAACATAATGTAGAGACAGAATCTAGCAATGTGTCACTTACTAGGCTGATTGCTTCCAGTTCTCTGAATGCTGACATCTGTATAACCCAGCCTACTGTCACGCCGCAAACGAGAGGACCCCCGGCGAGTGATAACACAAAGGCTGTATACAGCAGGGAAACAATACAACGGATGGCCCTGGCTCTAGGGAGAGGGGAGTGGAGTCACCTCCGAAGGCTGGGGCCACACGGGGACTACTGCGATCCCCTTGCATGACACTCGGCTCACACTGGCAGTACAGCAGAGCCGAGTGTCATGCGTGTGTCCTTGCTACTGAGGTCTGTTCGTGCGAGCAGACCTCAGCTGCGGGGGCCGGGCCGGCACGCAGGAGGGGAGGGAGGGATTTCTCTCTCTCTCTCTCTCCTCCATAGCCGGCTATTGCCATTCTCGCACTGCACTAGCGGTACACCGGTGTACCGCGAGTGCAGTGCGATTTTTCTCTCGCCCCATTCTCTTGAATGGGTGCAAGAGAAAGAGTCTCGCATTAGGCTGCTTTCACACCTCCGGTTTCTGCAATGCGGCACAATCCGGCACTTTGCAGGAAAATCGCAACCGTTTTTTTTTTTACTGCCAGTTGCGTTTTTTCTGCATAGACTTTAATTAGTGCCGCATTGTGCCGGAAGGCCTTGCGTTCCATCCGGTTTTTGCCGCATGCGGCAGATTTAGCCGATGCGGCGGCCGGATGGAACTTTGCCTGGCACATTTTTTCGTGCGGCAAAAAAAACCGCATTGCGCCGCAGTCGATTGATGCGGCGCATTTTTCAATGCATGCCTATGGCGGCCGGATGCGGCAAAAACCGCATCCGGCCGCCGCATGCGGTTTTTGCCACTGCGCATGCTCAGTAGCATGCCGCAAGCGGCAAAAACCGGACGGGCTGCATGGGAAAAACGTATGCAAAGGATGCGGTGTTTTCACCGCATCCGTTGCATAGCTTGCACAGCCGGATTGAGCCGCAGAGCTCAAGCCGGATGTGTGAAAGAAGCCTTACAATTGCAGCATGCTGCGATTGTTTTCTCAGTCCGATTAGGGCTGAGAAAATAATCGCTCGTGTGCGCTGACACAGGCTAGAATTGGTCCGAGGGGAATGCGATGTTTTATAGCACTCCACTCGCACTGTTTTTCTCGCCGTGTGGCTTAGGCCTAACACTCATCTGAGGTTAATCCCTACACTCCCTAACGTCCCTAGATGGGTCTTCCCCCTGTGTGCCATCTCATGTCTAGGCCCTCACTAGCCCCGTACTCACCCTGACTAATGCAAAGGCCAGCAAGATGCTAGTCTCGCCACTACAATAAAGCAACACGAGGAAGGCAAGACAAACGGGAATGAAACAACAAATATTTCTCCACAGCTACTCAAGCAGGACGCTTCTCAGCTGCAACAGAAACAACACCTCAGCTTCTCCAGAGCCGGGCTCCTTCAAACTGGTCAGTTATAGAGTATGTTTATATAGAAGGGTGTGTCTGCAGCTGAGATCAAACAGCTATAAATCAATCAATCTCAGCAGGGTAGAAAAGAGACCTTAACTCCTTTGGGACAGAGTGGAATTAAATACGCTCCTACTCAGGATAAGTGATGATCGAATTCTAATGCAAATCTGGAATCAACCAAACGCTGAGACCTTCTGATGCTTGCTCTCCCCGAGGTCTCAGCAGGGTGCAACACACTCGTAACACCTACACCACTGATTGGCAGCTTTCTGTGTACACTCTGCATAGGCAGAAATCTGCCATTTAGTGGTGGGAGTGGGGTTACATAAAACTCATGAATATGAAGTAATACATGGGAGCAAGTTTACTACTCCCCTAGTGATAATCTCCTGCTGATAAAGCAAGTAGCTCACTAAGTGATAAATCACTGGAATCAGGGACTCTGCCCCTACATTATGCTGCTCTGGTTGTTACTAGTTGTGGGATTGTCCCTACAGTTTGAGACCATCACTGATGACAGTGACAGATAGTTTAGGGACACAGCACTTTGCAAATAAGTATAGTAACACCCAGACATTTCCAGAGGGAACAATTCAGTGAAAGCCCAACTAATGTAAGTTCCAGTATTGGACTTTTATGGGGAATACAGTTATTTACCCGATCAGACACATAAGGAGGTTCTGTGCAAGTCTCCACAACACCTATGAGAAGAGGCGAGTGACTGCTGGCTGTGGCGAGTGACTGCTGGCTGTGGCGAGTGACTGCTGGCTGTGGCGAGTGACTGCTGGCTGTGGCGAGTGACTGCTGGCTGTGGCGAGTGACTGCTGGCTGTGGCGAGTGACTGCTGGCTGTGGCGAGTGACTGCTGGCTGTGGCGAGTGACTGCTGGCTGTGGCGAGTGACTGCTGGCGGTGGCGAGTGACTGCTGGCGGTGGCGAGTGACTGCTGGCGGTGGCGAGTGACTGCTGGCGGTGGCGAGTGACTGCTGGCTGTGGCGAGTGACTGCTGGCGGTGGCACCTGCAGTTCACATACATCTCCCATTATTCCAGCACACTCCTGTAAGACACTCTCGTCTAGACGCCAGCTTTTCATGTATTACAAGGAGCAGGTTCTTGTCAAAACACAGATGAAAAGGAAATTGTCAAATGTTTACTAGAAGAAATGGCAGTGGCCTAATTACAGCAGACGTTACATAATCCTCCCTGCACTCGTTTCCCAATTGTATGAAGCGCTCTGCAGATGACACACTTACTGTATATGCACAGGGCCAGGTATACGCAGTAGCTTGTGCCTCATACAGAGGGTCTATAGATGCAATAATACTCTAGGACTTTCCTCGCTACAGCTGTGATCCTCAGGAAGGACCCTCGGTTTGCACCTTGCTGGCAATTCTCACTATATACGGTTCTGGTGATCTGCTAGGATATGCAATGCGTTTTCTATAGGTGGCGATGCCAAGGCACTCACTACCACTCACTCTGACAGACACTGTAACACCTTGCACTTTAAAGGGTGTCTGTTAGCACAGCATGACTGTACTATGACTGTACAAACCTAGCACAGGCACTCTGTGCACCCTTGGTGTATCCGAACAGTTGGGAGACCCTTCCCAACTACTTGTTTACCCCTTATCTTGGCTCGCTGTTCCATGATTGACAGCACTAAATTTAAAAGCGACATAGAAGGGTCGAGATAGAAGGAAACTAAGTTGGTGTAAAGGTGCACTGAGGTGCTGGCCACACCAAGGGTGCTTTGTTTGATCAGTCATTTTGTGCAGACAAGACTCCCGTAATGGGCTTGTAGTGTAGTTCTCAGTACATTAGGAAGGCCTATAGCACCCAACCGTCCTGGATTCAAAAGGAGGTGTACCAATTTGAGGGCTCAGTCCCGCTGTCCCAGCAGTCAAGGCTTTTGTCTCAGCTTTCCTCGTTGGTGGGTCTACCATCTCTGCACACATATATAAATTAAATTAACAAATCTCTCCTCTGGTCTCCCCGGGACTCAAACTTGTCAAAGCCTTGCCCGTAGACAGGAGCTTAACCTCACCTTCCTCGCTATGCCACAAAACAACAGAGTACGCATTTAAGGCTGAGGCCACACAGGGATTAGGCTACTTTCACACATCAGTTTTCTGCATTCAGGCACAATCCTTTTTTTTTCCTGATCCAACGGATCCGGCAAAAAATGTAAAAACTGTATCCACCTGATCTGTTTTTTTAACGGATCCGTTATGCCGGATGCATAAAAAACGGATCCGGTGGATCCGTTTTGCATCCGTTTTTTTTTTGCTGGATCCGGTTTTTTTAGAACATTGGAGCATGTGCAGTTTACAAAAACGGATCCGGCAGCCGCATCCGTTTTTTGCCGCATTGCGCAATCCGGCGTCCATAGGCTTCCATTGTAAAACACGCTGTATCGCACCGGATCCGGCGCGATGCGGTTTTTTTGCCGGACAAAAAAAAAAACGTTACAAGATACGTTGCCTCCGGCCGCCGCTTTAATTAATTTTGCCGCATCCGGAAAAAAACGGATGCAACGCAAAGCCATTAGGCATAATCCGGTAACAATGCAAATCTATGGGATAAAACGGATGCAGTACCGGATCCGTTTTACCCATTTTTTTTTCCGGATTGTGCCTGATGGAAAAAAACTGATGTGTGAAAGTAGCCTTAGTGCGAGTCCTCGCATGACACTCGGCTCACGCTCACAGCACAGCGAGAGCAGAGTGTCATGCGACTGTGGTCCGATCGTGCAATCAGACCACAGCTGCAGAGGGGAGGGAGGGATTTATCTCCCTATCTCCTCCGTTGCCAGCTGATGCGAGAATCGCACTGCTCTCACGTTACACCGGTGTAATGAGAGTGCAATGCAATGTTCCTCTCGCCCCCATAGACTTCAATAGGTGCAAGTGGAACAGGATGGCATTCCACCCACAGCATGCTGCGATTGTTTTCCCCGTCTGATTAGGGCTGAGAAAAAAAAAAACGCTCATAGGTGCATCCCCATAGAGTAATATTGGTCCAAATAGAATTTGATTTTTTATCGCATTCCACTTGCTCTGCGTTACTCTCCGTGTCTGCTGACCCTAATCCTTATTATACTGGCTATGCGAACACAACGTATTTTCACACACATTTTTTGGGGCATAATCAGCTTGAAATCCATCTACTACTAATGTAATTGGAAAACCCACAACGCTTTTCAAAACGTGCAGATTTTCTCCCACATGGATTTGAAAAATATAGTGCCACAGAGTTTTCTGACATCTACTGAAGAGTGTTCACATCTCGTCTGCAGAAACCGGCATAAGGCAAACTCCATGTGTAATGTATAGATTTTGTAAGTGATTTTTTTCCCCTGTAAATCCATTATGGATTTTCTGCTCCTATTAAGTGATGGGATCTTCCTAAAATAGTAAAAAAAAAAAAAAAAAAAAAAAAAACACTGAGAAACTGCAGACTTCTATAAATATCTGTAACTGATACAGACATTATGCAGCATACACACCGCACCCTACAGATATTTCCATATTATTTTATATGAAGACGGTGACTCATATCAATTATGCCGTGATGCAAATAAGATGCAAAAACATCGGAGAATATGTACAGAAACACGGACAATATCTATGCACCGCGCCATTATTTCCATTTACAACCAACCGGCTGGGGCCACATAAGAGATCCAACAAAAAGTTATGTAAGAAAAATGGCCCATCCCTCGGCCCCCGCTACACGTGGCATATCGAGGAGCAATTCTGCTCTTCCATGGGTTGAGGATTGAGGAAGGAGCATTCCTAGGGACATTGTTCCACACTATCAATTCAACAATCACTTATTCGTCTGGTGTGATGGGGTTTTTTTTCAGCTTTTTAGCCCCTTCACCACCCAACCTGTTTCCACTTTCCCGACCTGGTGAAATTTTACAATTCTGACCACTTTATGATGTAATGAGTCTCGAACGCTTCAATATTTCATTTCATATTACTTGTAAATTTTGATCAATATGATTTGAGTTTATAAAAATCCGGAAAATTTGACAAACAATTGAAAAATTCGCAATTTTTTGAACTTTGAATATTTATGCCTTTAATAAATAACATTTGACACAAGTCTACTTTACATAAGCATCACTTTGAAAACTTTTTTCTTTTCTGTTTTTTGGGGGTTTTTTTAGGAAATAAAAATTAGAAGGGTTAAAACTAGTGATGAGCGAGCACTTCCATGCTCGGTACTCATAACGAGCAGTTAGATGTTCGGATGGGTGCGACTCAAGTACCCCAGAATGATGGAAGCGAGCATTTTTTCAGAAGATTTCCCGGAAAAATGCTTGAGTCCACCATTGGCTTCCATCATACTCGGTACACGAGTCTTCCCCCATCCGAGCAACCAACTGCTCTTAACGAGGACCGTTGGTAGTGCTCGCTCATCGCTAGTTAAAAGTACATCATTTATCCAACTTTTTTTTTTTTTTTAGGGTCCACATCACATTTGTAATGCCTTTGAGGGTCCTATATGACAGAAAATACCCAAAAGTGACAACACTCAAAAACCTGCAACCCTCAAACTGCTCAAAGCCACATCTAAAAAGTTTCTTTCGCTGCTTAACAGGAATTAAATCAATGTGGAAGGACAATATAAAACCCCAATCCAGGAGTGCATACCCAGTATAAACAGCACTTCTGACAAAAGATGCTGATAAGTGCAATTGCTAATTTTATAAATTCATTTTAATAAAAGAGCAAGAAGTGACTGACCACGCTGGCCATTCAGTCCTGTTATTGTAAGATAAGCAGATTCATTTGCTTATTGCATCCTTTTCTTTCACAGATGACTTGCTTAAAAAAAAAAAATAGCAACGCCAACAAAGCAAAACTGTGAAGAGAAAACTACACAGCAAGCTTCCCGGTGTCTTCCTGTGCGGGGCCAATTATTTTCTGTGTATGCTGCTAGCCATGTGCTACTTAGAAGATGCCCACAGCTGGGGTGTGGTTTATGTTGAGGATGACATTCGCAAGAGACATTTGGGAAACAGCTAAACAAGTTAGAAGAGGAAAAGAATAGTAAATATTTATAGAATTTATAATCGGACCAATTTATGCCTATACCAGGGAGAACACTTATGGCCTCACGCAAAGCGGCAGTGCGGCATGGTGTTCTCCAGATCATGCAGTTTATCGCTCCATACTATGTACCGCAGCGGACCTTGATGTTGTGGGTGGAATCATAATTCTATCATGTAGATTCAAGAGATTTGTGAAGGGCAGAAACTTTCTGAATATTGCCAGTGGTTTCAAAAGTGGATCCAAAGTGATCAGCTCATCCATGGGACTTTTCATTTTGACATGGCGTTGGCTTCTGGAGGTCAACTATATCCATGTCTGATCTCTGTTCTACAAGCATCTTCCAATTATTGCCAGCAATTCCATCTTTGCAGACAGCGGCCATATAGCCATCAGGAGTTGTGAATACCTTCTTTTCATGGTGACTTGTGTAGCTCTAGTCTACGAAGACCATGTGCCACCTAAGCTTCACTGCAAGAAATGCCGCCTCATTCATTAGCCAATTTCCTTCCTATATTGCTTTAATATCTGCTTTCAAATTTGGTTGTCAGAGTCAGTATCATGACTAGATAGCTCAGGATTAATGTGATCGTACCAGAGATATAGATAGAGATATATATATATATGGATATATCTATCTACACACACACATATAATCTCTCATATATATAGATATACTGTATATCTCTATATATCTATATCTATCTATCTATATCTATCTATATAGAGATGTACAGTATATATATATATATATCTATCTATATATATGAGAGAGAGAGAGAGAGAGAGAGAGAGAGAGAGAGATATTATATGTGTATATATATATATATATATATATATATATATATATATATATATATATATATATATATATATATATATATATATATATATATATATATATATATATATATATATATATATATACACACACACACACACACACACACACACACACACACACACACACATATATATATACTTATACACACACACCCACACACACCTTTTCATCTCTAGAGCAACTGTTAAGAGGAGACTTTGTGCAGCAGGCCTTCATGGTAAAATAGCTGCTAGGAAACCACTGCTAAGGACAGGCAACAAGCAGAAGAGACTTGTTTGGGCTAAAGAACACAAGGAATGGACATTAGACCAATGGAAATCTGTGCTTTGGTCTGCTGAGTACAAATTTGAGATCTTTGGATCCAACAACCATGTCTTTGTAGAAAAGGTGAACGGATGGACTCTACATGGCTGGTTCCCACCGTGAAGCATGGAGGAGGAGGTGTGATGGTGTGGGGGTGCTTTGCTGGTGACACTGTTGGGGATTTATTCAAAATTGAAGGCATACAGAACCAGCATGGCTCCCACAGCATCTTGCAGCGGCGTGCTATTCCATCCGGTTTGCGTTTTGTTGGACCATCATTTATTTTTCAATAGGACAATGACCCCAAACACACCTCCAGGCTGTGTAATGGCTATTTGACTAAGAAGGAGAGTGATGGGGTGCTACGACAGATGACTTGGCGTCCACAGTCACCAGACCTGAACCCAATCGAGATGGTTTGGGTTAAGCTGGACTGCAGAGTGAAGGCAAAAGGGCCAACAAGTGCTAAGCATCTCTGGGAACTCCTTCAAGACTGTTGGAAAACCATTTCCGGTGACTACCTCTTGAAGCTCATCAAGAGAATGCCAAGAGTGTGCAAAACAGTAATCAAAGCAAAAGGTGGCTACACTGAAGAATCTAGAATATAAGACATATTTTCAGTTGTTTCACACTTTAAGTATTTCGTTCCACATGTTTTAATTCATGGTTTTGATGCCTTCAATGTAAATCTACAATTTTCAGAGTCCTGAAAATAAAGAAAACTCTTTGAATGAGAAGTTGTGTCCAAACTTTTGGTCTGTACTGTACTTTTGTTTGTTATTTTGGTTTTTTTATATATATATGTATTATATATTATACTGTGAATCTTATTAAATGAAAACTCACAAAAACAAAAATTCCTAAAAGTTACTAATTTTATTTAATATATTTAAAAACTCAATAAGTAGATTGAGGAGAGCCCTCCAAAAAACAGGCGAAAGGGACCAAAAAAATTTAGATAAGCAAGGATCTCAGTAAACCTGAAAGGCCCTACTGTTGTCCGTATGGTCTCACCCTACCTTGCCACGGAGGTTATAATAAAGCGCAATTGATGCCCCCGCTCACCGATGACTCACCCTTAAAGACCCTGATGAGTCCCTAAACTGGATCCTATCAGAAATGACCCACAAAAGTCTGATCAAATAAGTTTTAATAACCAGGCTCAAAAGAGATGCCGTGCTAGATCCTAATAGATACCGCAAGCAACAACAAATCAAAATGCCAGGGCTACTGGTGTGCACCACAGCGCCCCACTAAAATTGATTAAATTGCCCACAATATAGGTTATAAAACAAAACAAAGATCAGAAAAAATTGAGAAAAGCCAAAAGACACTTCCCTTGGAGATGTCATCATTCACAAGTCGGCTTCAACGAGTTTCTCCTGTGTGTCAGGTTCATCAGGAGCCCTGATTGGGGTATAGATGTACCTGGATGGTGTGGATTGTTAGCCAATCGTATAAAGTGCCCTTGCTACGCATGGTGTTATTTGCAGTGTCTAATCATGTGGAGAGTTGGGCATACAGTTAGGTCCAGAAATATTTGGACAGTGACACAAGTTTTATTATTTTAGCTGTTTACAAAAACATGTTCAGAAATACAATTATATATATAATATGGGCTGAAAGCGCACACTCCCAGCTGCAATATGAGAGTTTTCACATCCAAATCGGAGAAAGGGTTTAGGAATCATAGCTCTGTAATGCATAGCCTCCTCTTTTTCAAGGGACCAAAAGTAATTGGACAAGGGACTCTAAGGGCTGCAATTAACTCTGAAGGCGTCTCCCTCGTTAACCTGTAATCAATGAAGTAGTTAAAAGGTCTGGGGTTGATTACAGGTGTGTGGTTTTGCATTTGGAAGCAGTTGCTGTGACCAGACAACATGCGGTCTAAGGAACTCTCAATTGAGGTGAAGCAGAACATCCTGAGGCTGAAAAAAAAGAAAAAAATCCATCAGAGAGATAGCAGACATGCTTGGAGTAGCAAAATCAACAGTCGGGTACATTCTGAGAAAAAAGGAATTGACTGGTGAGCTTGGGAACTCAAAAAGGCCTGGGTGTCCACGGATGACAACAGTGGTGGATGATCGCTGCATACTTTCTTTGGTGAAGAAGAACCCGTTCACAACATCAACTGAAGTCCAGAACACTCTCAGTGAAGTAGGTGTATCTGTCTCTAAGTCAACAGTAAAGAGAAGACTCCATGAAAGTAAATACAAAGGGTTCACATCTAGATGCAAACCATTCATCAATTCCAAAAATAGACAGGCCAGAGTTAAATTTGCTGAAAAACACCTCATGAAGCCAGCTCAGTTCTGGAAAAGTATTCTATGGACAGATGAGACAAAGATCAACCTGTACCAGAATGATGGGAAGAAAAAAGTTTGGAGAAGAAAGGGAATGGCACATGATCCAAGGCACACCACATCCTCTGTAAAACATGGTGGAGGCAACGTGATGGCATGGGCATGCATGGCTTTCAATGGCACTGGGTCACTTGTGTTTATTGATGACATAACAGCAGACAAGAGTAGCCGGATGAATTCTGAAGTGTACCGGGATATACTTTCAGCCCAGATTCAGCCAAATGCCGCAAAGTTGATTGGACGGCGCTTCATAGTACAGATGGACAATGACCCCAAGCATACAGCCAAAGCTACCCAGGAGTTCATGAGTGCAAAGAAGTGGAACATTCTGCAATGGCTAAGTCAATCACCAGATCTTAACCCAATTGAGCATGCATTTCACTTGCTCAAATCCAGACTTAAGACGGAAAGACCCACAAACAAGCAAGACCTGAAGGCTGCGGCTGTAAAGGCCTGGCAAAGCATTAAGAAGGAGGAAACCCAGCGTTTGGTGATGTCCATGGGTTCCAGACTTAAGGCAGTGATTGCCTCCAAAGGATTCGCAACAAAATATTGAAAATAAAAATATTTTGTTTGGGTATGGTTTATTTGTCCAATTACTTTTGACCTCCTAAAATGTGGAGTGTTTGTAAAGAAATGTGTACAATTCCTACAATTTCTATCAGATATTTTTGTTCAAACCTTCAAATTAAACGTTACAATCTGCACTTGAATTCTGTTGTAGAGATTTCATTTCAAATCCAATGTGGTGGCATGCAGAGCCCAACTCGCGAAAATTGTGTCACTGTCCAAATATTTCTGGACCTAACTGTATATAGCATCAAGCCAGGAAAAATTCTGGTGACACCACAGGGACTCTCAGCTGTGTGTGTCTGTGTGGGAACACATTTCCCTGGCTGTTTGTTTTATCACAGGAGCGAGTGTTTCCGCCTTGTCACTAGTCCTGTGAGTGCCTCATAAATCAAGTCAGTGACATAAGAGCTCAGCAACCATGGTACCTTAATGGGATCGTCTCATGACTACTATTCCTTTCCTAATGGACCAGTTCTGCTAGAGAGGTCTTTGTGCTACTGGTCGCTAACAGCGAATATTGATAGGGGTTGCGATCATGAGACAAAGCCTTTAGAGATTATCAGATTCCCCATGTTAACAAGGGCCTAACTGGATCCTTAAGAATTAATTTACTGCAGCTATGTAAAGTATAACAGTTAAGTGGTTGTCTAACCTGAAGGAAAAAAAAAGAACAAAAAAAAAAAAAAAAACACAGGAAGGTATACAAGTTACTAATATAAGAAAGAAAAAGAAAAATTATATAAAAAAAATACTCAGAATAATAATGAATAAAATGCAAGTGCTTAATAACAGGGTACTTAGTATATACATTTTTGTAAGAAGGGACCGTCCCAGATGGGTACACCTTGACGAGGTGGGACAGCTTCTTACCCTTTTGCAAAAAATGTATATATTAAGTACCCTGTTATTAAGCACTTGAATTTTATTCATTATTATTCAGGGTATTTTTTATACAATTTTTCTCTTTGTTTTCTCTTGTCTAGAGGCTATTTATATGCTTGGAATGTTGCATGTTTGCTGTTTTTTTTGTTACAGCTCAGGTTTTTTTTGGCGTTTTAAGTTACTAATATAAGTATATAAGCAAAGATTCCCTGGTGACCATATATCAGCATTGGACTGAGAATTTCCACTTGTGACTTGTCAGTTAGAGCTATGTGTGAAGAGGGCTTGCTGACTGACTAATTTTAATGGCTAAACCCAGGGCCGTATTTGCCACTAGGCACCCGTGGTCCCGTGCCTAGGGCGGCACGTTGCGGGGGGCGGCACTTTCTGGCAGCAAAAAAAAAGTAAAATATATATAAATTTTTTTTTTTTATTTTTTTTTTTTTACATCCCCGCCCCCCGTCCCTCCCTCCGTTACACTCGGCTGTGTTCCGGGGGGGGGGGGGGGGTTGGGAGGGAGGACAGGCGCACTTCTGCTGTCTATTTAAATACATGGCGGGCGCCAGGCATAGTGGGCTGACTAACCCCGGAAGTTCCATGGCCTGCACTTCCGAGGTCAGAGGCGCGCGACAGTCAGCTCACTGCCCCGTGCTGCAGCGTCCAATCCTGCAGATGACACACGCCGCAGAGGAGGACGCGTCTGCAGCTGAAGCAAGCCAGAAGAGGAGCCAGCCAGAGCAGGGCGGCGAGCACAGGAGCAGGTAAGGCAGAGGCAGAGCCTAGAATGTATGGGCTCCTTACAGGTTAGTTGATGATCGTTGCAAATTGCGATGCCTCTTTTTGTCCACTGTAATCATGCAAGGGGAGGCTGGGGGGAGAGAGGCTGAGGCTGGGAAGAGAGAGAGGCTGGGGGGAGGCTGGGAAGAGAGGGAGGCTGGGAAGAGAGAGAGGCTGGGGGGAGGCTGGGAAGAGAGAGAGAGAGGCTGAGGCTGGGAAGAGAGAGGCTGGGAAGTGAGAGGCTGAGGGGAGGCTGGGAAGAGAGAGAGAGGCTGAGGCTGGGAAGAGAGAGACTGAGACTGGGGGGAGGCTGGGAAGAGAGAGGCTGAGGCTGGGGGGAGGCTGGGAAGAGAGAGAGGCTGAGGGGAGGCTGGGAAGAGAGAGAGGCTGGGAAGAGAAAGAGGCTGAGGCTGGGGGGAGTCTGGGAAGAGAGAGAGGCTGAGGCTGGGGGGAGAGAGGCTGAGGCTGGGGGGGAGGCTGGGGGAGAGAGAGGCTAAGGCTGGGGGGAGAGAGAGGCTGAGGCTGGGGGGAGAGAGAGGCTGAAGCTGGGGGGGAGGCTGGGAGAAGAGAGGCTGATTCTGGGGGAGGCTGATGCTGAGGGAGGCTGATGCTGAGGGAGGCTGATGCTGAGGGAGGCTGGGAGGGGGAGGCTTGGAGGAGGGAAGCTGATGCTGAGGGAGACTTGGAGGAGGGAGGCTGAGGGAGGAGGGAGGCTGAGGCTGGGGGAGGAGGGAGGCTGAGGCTGGGGGAGGAGGGAGGCTGAGGCTGGGGGAGGAGGGAGGCTGAGGCTGGGGGAGGCTGATGCTGGGAGGAGAGAGGCTGATGCTGGGGGAGGCTGGGAGGGTGAGGCTTGGAGGAGGGAAGCTGATGCTGAGGGAGGCTTGGAGGAGGGAGGCTGATGCTGAGGGAGGAGGGAGGCTGATGCTGGGGGAGGCTGGGAGGAGGAAGGCTGATGCTGGGGGAGGCTGGGAGGAGGGAGGCTGATGCTGGGGGAGGCTGGGAGGAGGGAGGCTGAGGCTGGGGGAGGCTGGGAGGAGGGAGGCTGAGGCTGGGGGAGGCTGGGAGGAGAGAGGCTGATGCTGGGGGAGGCTGGGAGGAGAGAGGCTGATGCTGGGGGAGGCTGGGAGGAGAGAGGCTGATGCTGGGGGAGGCTGGGAGGAGAGAGGCTGATGCTGGGGGAGGCTGGGAGGGGGAAGGTGAGGCTTGGAGGAGGGAGGCTGATGCTGAGGGAGGCTGGGAGAAGGGAGGCTGATGCTTGGGGAGGCTTGGAGGAGGGAGGCTGATGCTGGGGGAGGCTGGGAGAAGGAAGGCTGATGCTGGGGGAGGCTGGGAGAAGGAAGGCTGATGCTGGGGGAGGCTGGGAGGAGGGAGGCTGATGCTGGGGGAGGCTGGGAGAAGGGAGACTGATGCTGGGGGAGGCTGGGAGGAGGGAGGCTGATGCTGGGGGAGGCTGGGAGGAGGGAGGCTGATGCTGGGGGAGGCTGGGAGGAGGGAGGCTGATGCTGGGGGAGGCTGGGAGGAGGGAGGCTGATGCTGTGGGAGGCTGGGAGGAGAGAGGCTGATGCTGTGGGAGGCTGGGAGGAGAGAGGCTGATGCTGTGGGAGGCTGGGAGGAGAGAGGCTGATGCTGTGGGAGGCTGGGAGGAGAGAGGCTGATGCTGTGGGAGGCTGGGAGGAGAGAGGCTGATGCTGTGGGAGGCTGGGAGGAGAGAGGCTGATGCTGTGGGAGGCTGGGAGGAGAGAGGCTGATGCTGGGGGAGGCTGGGAGGAGAGAGGCTGATGCTGGGGGAGGCGAGAGGCTGATGCTGGGGGAGGCTGGGAGGAGAGAGGCTGCTGGGGGAGGAGGGAGGCTGATGCTGGGAGGAGGGAGGCTGATGCTGTGGGAGGCTGGGAGGAGAGAGGCTGATGCTGTGGGAGGCTGGGAGGAGGGAGGCTGATGCTGTGGGAGGCTGGGGGAGAGAGGCTGATGCTGTGGGAGGCTGGGGGAGAGAGGCTGATGCTGGGGGAGGCTGGGAGGGGGAGGCTTGGAGGAGGGAGGCTGATGCTCAGGGAGGCTGGGAGGCTGATGCTGGGGGAGGCTTGGAGGAGGGGGGCTGGGAGGAGGGAGGCTGATGCTGGGGGAGGCTGGGAGGAGGGAGGCTGATGCTGGGAGCAGGGAGGCTGATGCTGGGGGAGGCTGGGAGGAGAGAGGCTGATGCTGGAGGAGGCTCATGCTGGGGGAGGCTGGGAGGAGAGAGGCTGATGCTGGAGGAGGCTCATGCTGGGGGAGGCTGGGAGGAGAGAGGCTGATGCTGGAGGAGGCTCATGCTGGGGGGAGAGAGGCTGATGCTGGGGGAGGCTGGGGGGAGAGAGGCTGATGCTGGGGAAGAGGCTGCTGCTGAAGGCGGGGGGAGAGAGGCTGCTGCTGGGGGAATGGGAGAGAGGGGCCAATGCTAGAGACAGAGGACAAGGGTTGAGGGATAGAGCAATGACAATATCGATGGGGGGGGAGTGTAAGGACTCAGAATAAGAGGGGGCAGCATTGGGAGCTCATTATGGAGAAGGGGCAGCATGTGTGGGCTCAGTATGGAGTGGAACAATGTAGGGGGAGTCAATATCAAGAGTGGGGTAGTGTGTGTGTGTGTGTGTGTGTGGGGGGGTCTCAGCATAAGCGCTAGTGTGGTGGTCTTAGTATGATGAGTGGGACAGCATGGAGGTGTCATTATGGAAAAGAGGAAGGCAGCATTAGGAGCTCATGGAGAGGGGCAGCATGCACGGGACACTGTGAGGAGGGGGCAGCATGCACGGGACACTGTGAGGAGGGGGCAGCATGCACGGGACACTGTGAGGAGGGGGCAGCATGCACGGGACACTGTGAGGAGGGGGCAGCATGCATGGGACACTGTGAGGAGGGGGCAGCATGCATGGGACATTGTGAGGAGGGGGCAGCATGCATGGGACATTGTTAGGAGGGAGCAGCATGCATGGGACATTGTGAGGAGGGGGCAGCATGCATGGGACACTGTGAGGAGGGGGCAGCATGCATGGGACACTGTGAGGAGGGGGAAGCATGCATGGGACACTGTGAGGAGGGGGCAGCATGCATGGGACACTGTGAGGAGGGGGCAGCATGATGTGAGGTCAATGTGCAGATCATATTTCATAATCGAGGAAGGTGTGGTGGATATAATTTATAAGGGAGGGCAGTGTGGTGTTTATTAGGGGCAGTGTGACAGTCACAGTATATAAGTGGGGACGGTGTGGTGGAAATATTTTATACCCATGCTATGTTTTGATGTGCCTGTGGTGATCCCCATTGGGGGGGGGGGGGGGGGGTTAGTGCCCTTCGTTTCTCATTGATACTTTTTAGGCTATGTGCGCATGTTGCGGAAATACATGCAGTTACGCTGTGCTTTGTAGCGCAGCGTAACTGCATGCGTCCTGCGTCCCCTGCACAGTCTATGGAGATTGTGCAGGGGCCGTGCGCACGTGGCGCTTTAGAGCGCAGCGCTTCGGCTACTGCCGAAGCGCTGCGTAAAAAGAAGTGACATGTCACTTCTTTCCTGCGCTTTGCCGGCAGCTCCTGCTCTGTCTATGGGAGGAGCTGCAGGCAGAGCGCATGGAATCGGCGCTCACTACGGACATTTTCTGCAGTGATTAGAAGCGCATATGTGCTCTTCAGATCGCTGCAGAAATTTCTGCAGCGAACTGTACGCAACGTGCGCACATAGCCTTAAAGTGTTTTACAGATTAGATCTGCCTTAAACAGATGTCGTGTGTGAAAACTCAGTTTTACGTTGTCAATAAGGGGCGCGACCACTTAAAGTGCCTAGGGCAGCATGAAGGCAAAATACAGCCCTGGCTAAACCCACTCGGTCATGGCCAGTGCATAAGTAGGGAAAGGGGCTGGCTTAGCTACTGAAATGAATAGTCAATAAGCCCCTCAGTCTCATGTTGATTCATGTAGCAGTTCCCGGTGTCAAACAAGCCAGACGTGAAGGTTCGGGGACAAATAATGATACTAAGAGATTGAGGCACCTTTGTAAATGGAAGTGTTCTTGTAGGTGACATATCTATTTGTTTTAAACACACTTATAGATAACTATTTCAAGCTGGTTGATCTTTTCAAATTGTCTTAATCCAGAATCAATGGGTATGATTGGAGCCAAATTACTAGATATTGTGAATTAGACTTGTACATAAAAGTACATAACACTCATTAGTAAAAAGTTTATCCACACACCTCACCTCTCCACAGGATAGATCAGCGTTTCCCAAACTCCTGTCCTCACGGCCCCCCACAGATCGGGACTTGCTTAGGGGTGCTTCACACACAGCGAGATCGCCACTGAGATAGCTGCTGAGTCACGGTTTTTGTGACGCAGCAGTGACCTCATTAGCGATCTCGCTGTGTGTGACACTGAGCAGCGATCTGGCCCCTGCTGTGAGATCGCTGCTCGTTACACACAGCCCTGGTTCGTTTTTTTATTGTTGCTCTCCCGCTGATAAGCACACATCGCTGTGTGTGACAGCGAGAGAGCAACAATCTGCATGTGCAGGGAGCAGGAGCCGGCGTCTGACAGCCTGCGGTAAGCTGTAACCAAGGTAAACATCGGGTAACCAAGGTGGTTATCCGATATTTACCTTCGTTACCAGCGTCCGCCGCTCTCACGCTATCAGTGCCGGCTCCTGCTCCCTGCACACGTAGCCGGATCACACATCGGGTAAATAAGCAAAGGTTTGCTTATTAACCCGATGTGTACTGTGGCTACGAGCGCAGGGAGCCAGCGCTAAGCGGTGTGCACTGGTAACCAAGGTAAACATCGGTTAACCATACCCGATGTTTACCGTGGTTACCAGTGTCCGCAGCTTCCAGACGCCGGCTCCGTGCAAGCGCAGCATCTCTTGCATGTCGCTGCTGGCTGGGGGCTGGTCACTGGTGAGATCTGCCTGTTTGACAGCTCACCAGCGTCCATGTAGCGACGCAGCAGCGATCCTGACCAGGTCAGATCGCTGGTGGGATCGTTGCTGTGTCGCTAAAGTGTGACGGTACCCTTAGTATTGCACAGGTGAGAAAACCTATGGCCATTTCTGATGCCTTACTTGCCCTCTACTCAGACAACACAACATCATATCAATCTCCGTTTCCTCCCAGTAAAATAATAAGACCTATACTCCCCTCCAACGTGGCAGGCGCTCCATTCTTATGTTATACGATCCCTGTGGACAATCAGCACTGGCTTCACTCTCCCCTACTGACAAATCACACATCCAGAGGATGTGCGAGACCCACCTGAACTTTACACTTCTTAACATCCTAAGGGGAGAGCGAAGCCAGCACTGATTAGGCACAGGGATTCCTGTGATTTCTGACATTAGGTTACGTGATCCCCAGGAGAACCAGTATTGACACCACTGGAGCAGTGCCAGCACCAAAAGGAGAGTACAGTGGAACCTCGGTTTACGAGTAACTCAGCGAGTATTTCGCTATACGAGCAAAACTTGCTGTAAATTTGTAACTCAGTTTACGAGCAAGCTTTGCTGTACGAGCAAATACTCACCGCACACACTTCCGGTTCCGTTCTTTCACCGCGCTCTGACCCATTCTTGCAGTCCGCACACACACAAACACGCATACACACACATTATGCTCACCTTACCTTCCATTCCCTCACCAGCCTCCTTGTTCTTGTAGTTTGCCAGTATAGGATGTGTATCCGGTAACCGTCGCAACGATGGAGGAACTTCCGCTGTCAGCTGCTTCTCAAAGTCAGCGCGTTGACCAATCAGAGGCAAGCGGCTCATGCCTTTGACGTCAGCACTCTGGCAGCGGAAGCTCCGGCATCGGTCGCGATGGTTACCTGATACACATCCTGTACCGGCGAACTACAAGAACAAGGAGGCCAGCGATGGAACGGACGGTAAGGGGAGCCTAATGGGTGTGTTTGTGCGTGTGTAGAATGGCACAATAGGGAACCAGAATGGGACACTGCACAAGTTGTGGAACGAATTGTCTGAGCTTGCATTAATTTCTATGGAAAATTTTGCTTTGCTAGACGAATACTGTAACTTGGTTTACAAGCACACTCCCAGAACGGATTGTTCTAGTCAACCAATGTTCCACTGTATAGGTGTTATTTTACCAGGGAGAGACACAGGGATTCAGAGGGCTTGTCCGACTAGTGGACAATCTTTTTAATAATAATTCTATCACCTGTGTAATATTAAAAAAATCCTACAAACATGATCTGTTTTGGTGCCTTGAGGACTGGAGCTTGGGAACCACTGGGATAGATGAGCAATGCATGACCATGGGAGTCCCCACTACTAGAAATAGAATCCTGTACACACTCAAGTCAATTAGACAAAAATTATTTTGCAAGATAAATCGTATTTATTTGTGGCACATTCAAAAACAACTTTAACTGACGTTTCAGCAGAAATGCTTTCACCAAAGATATTATCTGTGTATACAAAAGATTCTCTGATATAAAATAAGTATAACAATGAGAACATCTCATGTAAATATTAAGAAAAACATCTGTATTTCACAATAATGACATAATTATAAATGTCAACAAAGATATATAACTGTTTCTGCAGTCATTTGGATGGACTTTGTCCCTATATCGATTTGCAAGCTTTCTTCTGTGATTTATCGCATTTATGTGGTGACTTACATTCTTAGGTATATATTTGATTTATATTATTTGCATCTTGTCTATTGTATATATCTTTGTTGACATTTATAAATTGTTTCATTATTGTGAAATACATATGTTTTTCTTAATATTTACACTGCACCCCTCCAATCTATCCTAAACTCTGCGGCCCGCTTAATCCACCTCTCCCCTCGCTATTCCCCAGCCTCGGCACTCTGCCAATCCCTTCACTGGCTTCCCATTGCCCAACGACTCCAGTTCAAAACATTAACCATGACATACAAAGCCATGCACAACCTGTCTCCTCCCTACATCTGTGACCTAGTCTCCCAGTACCTACCTGCACGCAACCTCAGATCCGCACAAGATCTCCTTCTCTGCTCCTCTCTTATCTCCTCCTCCCACAATCACGTACAAGATTTCTCCCGTGCCTCCCCCATACCCTGGAATGCTCTACCTCAGCACATCAGACTCTCACCTACCGTGGAAAGCTTCAAGAGGAAGCTCAAGACACACCTCTTCTAACAAGCCTACAACCTACAATAGCCCTCAGTCCAGTAGACCACTGCACAACCAGCTCTGTCCTCACCTATTGTACCATCACCCATTCCCTGTAGACTGTGAGCCCTCGCGGGCAGGGTCCTCTCTCCTCCTATACCAGTCTGTTTTGTACGGTTAATGATTGTTGTACGTATACCCTCTTTCACTTGTAAAGCGCCATGGAATAAATGGCGCTATAATAATAAATAATAATAATAATAATAAATAATAATAATAGAGAGATGTTCTCATTGTTATATTATTTTACATCAGAGAATCTTTTGTATACACAGATAATATCTTTGGTGAAAGCATTTCTGCTGAAACGTCAGTTAAAGTTGTTTTTGAATGTGCCACAAATAAATACGATTTATCTTGCAAAACTATTTTTGTCTACTTGACTTGAGTGTGTACAGGATTCTATTTTTTGTATTTAATTCTTTCCCATTACACACGAATTATATCTAATTGGCAAATACAGAATAATTATTATATTAGTCCCACTACTAAGACCTCCCATAATCCCAAGAACAAGGCCCCCTATGTGATTGCAGTCTTTGTGATAATGTGCATGTCTATAGGAGTGGTGGTCGCACATGCTCACTACCACTCCATTCACATAAGGGACGTTGGTGGAGAGGTCACTGGCTGGACTAACAGCGATCACATTTATCATCTATCCCATGGATATGTGATTGTTGTAGGTTAATGGGACAACCCCTTAAAGTTTATGAATGTTCATGAGGAAAGTACAAAATAACAATTGGCAAATCCCAGGAGTCAAACACCGAGTGCTGCTGGTGCCTAATCTACAGGACTGTTTCCTACAGACTGTTTCCTGTATACAGGGCAATATAGTCCTGCCACTAATATGACGTGGCTTGTGCTCCCAAATTAAAATGGGAAGTAGAAAGCAAAGAGAGAACAGAAGTTTTTTTTACCTTTGTAGTAGACTAGCATCAAAAAATAAGAATTAAAGAACAGTTCAGAAAAACAGTACTTTGATCATCTTGCCAAATCCAAAAGAAGGCAAATGCTATTTTCTAGGCCACAATAGCGCAGAATATCTTGGAATTGCACTCAGCATGACTGGATTTTATAGTTTTCCAAATACCCATCTACAGAGAATAACATTCAGCAGTTAACAATAGGATTGGTGCACAGACAGCCGCATCAGAAGAGCACAATCGGCAATGAGGAATGCCTTAAAGCCTTCTCACGTCTTGGTTTTGGATGGGGGTACAAGCCATAGATACACAGACAGAAGCCTGCCTCCACGCCTCGGATAACAATCACATACAGTAAGGAGCACAGTGACATAAAACATAATGTAAAACCAAGTAATTGTAGGATAATCAGGATCATACAGCTCCGCAACCAGGATCCCCTATTACTGGCAGTATACCAAATACACAGCAAGAAGGTAATAAAGCAGAACTCACCTGACTAACCAGAAATAGGAAGAAAAGACTGAAGCGGAGGATTTCTTAAATCCCACAGTCACCACCTATTGGCTTTTCCCTTTGTGTCACTTAAGTGTATTTATCTGCACAGAACAGTTTATTATACCTGACTTTCTACACACCGAACTCTTCCACGTAATTGCCGCACTAACCACAGTAATTCACAGAGTACTCCATCTCCCACTGGGCACCATTAGACACAGCCCACACCGGGGCACTTAGCCCAGCGGGTACAGCCTGGCAGAGAGGAGATGCTTTAAATCACATTTATTTTCTTCTTTTACAAAACAGGACACTTGAGTTATTTTCACACAGCTGACCTTTACTACAGCCTGTGCCGAGGAAAAAGTCCATATACCAGACATCACTGCATGGGAATCTCACAGCAATAAATGAAAAAAAAAAAAATATAATACTTAAAAAAGTATGAAAACAACTGAAAATATGTCTTATATTCTAGGTTCTTCAAAGTAGCCACCTTTTGCTTTGATTACTGCTTTGCACACTCTTGGCATTCTCTTGATGAGCTTCAAGAGGTAGTCACCGGAAATGGTTTTCCAACAGTCTTGAAGGAGTTCCCAGAGATGCTTAGCACTTGTTGGCCCTTTTGCCTTCACTCTGCGGTCCAGCTCACCCCAAACCATAACGATTGGGTTCAGGTCATCTGGCGTAGCACCCCATCACTCTCCTTCTTAGTCAAATAGCCCTTACACAGCCTGGAGGTGTGTTTGGGGTCATTGTCCTAATGAAAAATAAATGATGGTCCAACTAAATGCAAACCGGATGGAATAGCACGCCGCTGCAAGATGCTGTGGTAGCCATGTTGGTTCAGTATCCCTTCAATTTTGAATAAATCCCCAACAGTGTCACCAGCAAAGCACCCCCACACCATCA